>NC_053027.1:99586222-99744503 GCF_003073215.2 Triticum urartu | reverse complement strand
ATCCTCATAGCTGCCAAGAAAGATTATGTCCTAGAAGCACCGCTAGGTGAAGCACCCATCCCAGAGAACCAAGACATTATGAACGCTTGGCAGTCACGTGCTGATGATTACTCCCTCGTTCAATGCGGCATGCTTTACAACTTAGAACCAGGGCTCCAAAAGTGTTTTGAGAGACACGGAGCATATGAGATGTTCGAAGAGCTGAAAATGGTTTTCCAAGCTCATGCCCGGGTCGAGAGATATGAAGTCTCCGACAAGTTCTTCAGCTGTAAGATGGAGGAAAATAGTTCTGTCAGTGAGCACATACTCAAAATGTCTGGGTTGCATAACCGCTTGACTCAACTGGGAGTTAATCTCCCGGATGACACGGTCATTGACAGAATCCTTCAGTCGCTTCCACCGAGCTACAAGAGCTTTGTGATGAACTTCAATATGCAGGGGATGGAAAAGACCATTCCTGAGGTATATTCAATGCTGAAATCAGCAGAGGTGGAAAGCAAAAAGGGACATCAAGTGTTGATGGTGAATAAAACCACTAAGTTCAAGAAAGGCAAGGGTAAGAAGAACTTCAAGAAAGACGGCAAGGGAGTTGCCGTGCCCGGTAAGCAAGCTGCCGGGAAGAAGCCAAAGAATGGACCCAAGCCCGAGACTGAGTGTTTTTATTGCAAGGGAAGTGGTCACTGGAAGCGAAACTACCCCAAATACTTAGCGGACAAGAAGGCCGGCAACACTAAAGGTATATGTGATATACATGTAATTGATGTGTACCTTACCAGTACTCGTAGTAGCTCCTGGGTATTTGATACCGGTGCGGTTGCTCACATTTGTAACTCAAAGCAGGAGCTGCGGAATAAGCGGAGACTGGCGAAGGATGAGGTGACGATGCGCGTCGGGAATGGTTCCAAGGTCGATGTGATCGCCATCGGCACGCTGCCTCTACATTTACCTACGGGATTAGTTTTAAACCACAATAATTGTTATTTAGTGCCAGCTTTGAGCATGAACATTGTATCAGGATCTCGTTTAATTTGAGATGGCTAGTCGTTTAAATCTAAGAATAATGGTTGTTCTATTTATATGAGAGATATGTTTTATGGTCATGCTCCGCTGGTGAATGGTTTATTCTTAATGAATCTCGAGCGTAATGTTACACATATTCATAGTGTGAATACCAAAAGATGTAAGGTTGATAATGATAGTCCCACATACTTGTGGCACTGCCACCTTGGTCACATAGGTGTCAAATGCATGAAGAAGCTCCATGCATATGGACTTTTGGAGTCTCTTGATTACGAATCATTTGACACGTGCGAACCATGCATCATGGGTAAAATGACCAAGACTCCGTTCTCAGGAACAATGGAGCGAGCAACCAACTTATTGGAAATCATACATACTGATGTGTGCGGTCCAATGAGTGTTGAGGCACGCGGTGGCTATCGTTATGTTCTCACCCTCATTGATGACTTGAGTAGATATGGGTATGTCTACTTAATGAAACACAAGTCTGAGACCTTTGAAAAGTTCAAGGAATTTCAGAGTGAGGTTGAGAATCAACATGACAGGAAAATCAAGTTCTTGCGATCAGATCGTGGGGGAGAATACTTGAGTCACGAATTTGGCACACACTTAAGAAAATGTGGAATAGTTTCACAACTCACGCCGCCTGGAACACCTCAGCGTAATGGTGTGTCCGAACGTCGTAATCGCACTCTATTGGATATGGTGCGATCTATGATGTCTCTTACCGATCTACCGCTGTCATTTTGGGGCTATGCTCCGCATTCACTTTAAATAGGGCTCCGTCGAAATCCGTTGAGACGACACCGTATGAATTATGGTTTGGGAAGAAACCTAAGCTGTTGTTTCTAAAAGTTTGGGATGCGATGCTTATGTCAAGAAACTTCAACCTGAAAAGCTCGAACCCAAATCGGAAAAATGCGTCTTCATAGGATACCCTAAAGAAACTATTGGGTATACCTTCTACCTCAGATCCGAAGGCAAGATCTTTGTTGCCAAGAATGGGTCCTTTCTAGAGAAAGAGTTTCTCTCGAAAGAAATAAGTGGGAGGAAAGTAGAACTTGATGAAGTATTACCTCTTGAAACGATAAGTGGCGCAGCTCAAGAAAATGTTCTTGAGGTGCCTGCACCGACTAGAGAGGAAGTTAATGATGATGATCATGAAACTTCAGATCAAGTTGCTACTGAACTTCGTAGGTCCATGAGGACACGTTCCGCACCAGAGTGGTACGGCAACCCTGTCTTGGAAATCATGTTGTTAGACAATGGTGAACCTTCGAACAATGAAGAAGCGATGGCGGGCCCGGATTCCGACAAATGGATGGAAGCCATGAAATCCGAGATAGGATCCATGTATGAAAACGAAGTATGGACTTTAACTGACTTGCCCGATGATCGGCGAGCCATAGAAAATAAATGGATCTTTAATAAGAAGATAGACGCGGATGGTAATGTGACCATCTATAAGGCTCGGCTTGTCACTAAGGGTTATCGACAAGTTCAGGGGGTTGACTACGATGAGACTTTTTCACCCGTAGCGAAGCTGAAGTCCATCCGAATCATGTTAGCAATTTGCCGCATTCTATGATTATGAGATATGGCAAATGGACGTCAAAACGGCATTCCTTAATGGTTTCCTTAAGGAAGAATTGTATATGATGCAGCCGGAAGGTTTTGTTGATCCTAAGAATGCTGACAAGGTGTGCAAGCTCCAACGCTCGATTTATGGGTTGGTGCAAGCATCTCGGAGTTGGAACATTCATTTTGATGAGATGATCAAAGCGTTTGGGTTTACGCAGACTTATGGAGAAGCCTGCATTTACAAGAAAGTGAGTGGGAGCTCTATAGCATTTCTCATATTGTATGTGGATGACATACTGTTGATGGGAAATGAAATAGAATTCTTGGAAAGCATAAAGGCCTACTTGAACAAGTGTTTTTCAAAGAAGGATCTTGGAGAAGCTGCTTATATATTAGGCATCAAGATCTATAGAGATAGATCGAGACGCCTCATTGGTCTTTCACAGAGTACGTACCTTGACAAGATATTGAAGAAGTTCAAAATGGACCAGTCAAAGAAGGGGTTCTTGCCTGTATTGCAAGGTACGAGATTGAGCACGGCTCAATGCCCGACCAAGGTAGAATGTAGAGAAAAGATGAGTGTCGTCCCCTATGCCTCGGCCATAGGGTCTATCATGTATGATATGCTGTGTACCAGACCTGATGTAAACCTTGCCGTAAGTTTGGTAGGAAGGTACCAAAGTAATCCCTGCATGGAACACTGGACAGCGGTTAAGAATATCCTGAAGTACCTGAAGAGGACCAAGGATATGTTTCTCGTTTATGGAGGTGATGAAGAGCTCATCATAAAGGGTTACGTCGATGCTAGCTTCGGCACAGATCTGGATGACTCTAAGTCACAAACCGGATACGTGTATATTTTGACTGGTGGGGCAGTAAGCTGGTGCAGTTGCAAGCAAAGCGTTGTCGCGGGATCTACATGTGAAGCGGAGTACATGGCAGCCTCGGAGGCAGCACAAGAGGCAATCTGGGTGAAGGAGTTCATTACCGACCTAGGAGTCATACCCAATGCGTCGGGCCCGATGACTCTCTTCTGTGACAACACTGGAGCTATTGCCCTTGCCAAGGAGCCCAGGTTTCACAAGAAGACCAGGCATATCAAGCGTCGCTTCAACTCCATTCGTGAAAGTGTTCAAAATGGAGACATAGAGATTTGTAAAGTACATACGGACCTGAATGTGGCAGATCCGTTGACTAAACCTCTCCCTAGAGCAAAACATGATCAACACCAGAACTGCATGGGTGTTCGATTCATCACAATGTAACTAGAATATTGACTCTAGTGCAAGTGGGAGACTGTTGGAAATATGCCCTAGAGGCAATAATAAAATGGTTATTATTATATTTCTTTATTCATGATAATTGTCTATTGTTCATGCTATAATTGTGTTATCCGGAAATCGTAATACATGTGTGAATACATAGACCACAACACGTCCCTAGTGAGCCTCTAGTTGACTAGCTCGTTGATCAAAAGATAGTCATAGTTTCCTGACTATGGACATTGGATGTCATTGATAACGGGATCACATCATTAGGACAATGATGTGATGGACAAGACCCAATCCTAAGCATAGCTCAAAGATCGTGTAGTTCGTTTGCTATAGCTTTTCCGAATGTCAAGTATCATTTCCTTAGACCATGAGATTGTGCAACTCCCGGATACCGTAGGAGTGCTTTGGGTGTGCCAAACGTCACAACATAACTGGGTGACTATAAAGGTACACTACAGGTATCTCCGAAAGTGTCTGTTGGGTTGGCACAAATCAAGACTAGGATTTGTCACTCCGTATGACGGAGAGGTATCTCTGGGCCCACTCGGTAATGCATCACCATAATGAGCTCAATGTGACCAAGTGGTTGATCACGGGATCATGCATTACGGTACGAGTAAAGTGACTTGACGGTAACGAGATTGAACGAGGTATTGGGATACCGACGATCGAGTCTCGGGCAAGTAACGTATCGATTGACAAAGGGAATTGTATACGGATTGATTGAATCCTCGACATCGTGGTTCATCCGATGAGATCATCAAGGAGCATGTGGGAGCCAACATGGGTATCCAGATCCTGCTGTTGGTTATTGACCGGAGAGTCGTCTCGGTCATGTCTGCGTGTCTCCCGAACCCGTAGGGTCTACACACTTAAGGTTCGGTGACGCTAGGGTTGTTGAGATATTAGTATATGGTAACCCAAAAGTTGTTCGGAGTCCCGGATGATATCCCGGACGTCACGAGGAGTTCCGGAATGGTCCAGAGGTGAAGATTTATATATAGGAAGTCAAGTTTCGGCCATCGGGAAAGTTTCGGGGGTAATCGGTATTGTACCGGGACCACCGGAAGGGTCCCGGGGGTCCACCGAGTGGGGCCACCTATCCCGGAGGGCCCCATGGGATGAAGTGGGAGGGGAACCAGCATCTAGTGGGCTGGTGCACCCCCCTTGGGCCTCCCCCTGCGCCTAGGGTTGGAAACCCTAGGGGTGGGGGGCGCCCCACTTGGCTTGGGGGGCAAGCCACCCCCTTGGCCGCCGCCCCCCCTTGGAGATTGGATCTCCTAGGGCCAATGCCCCCCCCCTAGGGACCCTATATATAGTGGGGGGAGGGAGGGCAGCCGCACCCAAGCCCCTGGTGCCTCCCTCTCCTTCTCGTGACACTCCTCCCTCTCCCTGAGCTTGGCGAAGCCCTGCCGAGATCACCATTGGTTCCACCACCACGCCGTCGTGCTGCTGGATCTTCATCAACCTCTCCTTCCCCTTGCTGGATCAAGTTGGAGGAGACGTCTTCCCAACCGTACGTGTGTTGAACACGGAGGTGTCGTCCGTTCGGCGCTAGGTCACCGGTGATTTGGATCACGACGAGTACGACTCCATCAACCTCGTTCTCTTGAACGCTTCCGTGCGCGATCTACAAGGGTATGTAGATGCACTCCCCTCTCCCTCGTTGCTAGAAGACTCCATAGATTGATCTTGGTGATGCGTAGAAAATTTTAAAATTCTGCTACATTCCCCAACAGCATATACATTGTCTGTCTTTTTTCTCTTTCTTTCTTTTCATTCTCAAGGCCTTCAAGGGCCAACTTGTGCCTCGCTTGCACACTATAGACGCGCTAACCGCGCTCATTATACCTGGGGGCTTCTTACACAGAAGCTTAGTTATCTATCTGGGCTTCATGCCCCGCACATGTCTTATTCTTCCGCATGTACCTTTTCTTCGCCATTATATGCATCGCTATGACTTAAGTTTTGGCCAAGCTGGGTTGCCTGGCTCTTGTATTTATGCCCTACGTTCCCGTCAATTCGGCTAGGGCATAAGGGGAGCACCTCTGCGATTGTTACTGCCGGGTCAGCCGGATGTGTACCTCAGACTGGGTGAAGCCGAAAGCTAGCGTTCTTAAGGGAATATTCGGTCGGTGAACAAAAGATGATTTTTATTTATTTTCCATATGTGCCCCCAGATGTTTTTGCCTGCGTCTCCTATCGCAGTCCGGACATGCACTTTAGGGCATGCGTACCCAGCGAAAGGAACCCCTAACGGAACTATTCTCCCTGGAAGATGTTTCTTACTACCCATGTAATATAACATAACTAGTTGGGCACTTGTCTGTTCAAGCACTAATGACCCCTACGCCTGGTTTCCACGCATACCCCGGTTCTTATATAACTGAGCGGGTATTCGGACACACTCCGGACTATCGGGTCCCGAGGTTGAAGCGAAAAGGTCCGCCATGACAAATGATTTACAATCCGGCTAGAAGGCATTATACATGTCACTTTAATTACATAGTCATGTAGACTAACTAAATTCCTCTTCTATACCATCCAACAGGCTGTCTAGCCTACAATCCTGTTGGGAATACTTTGCGGCTAATTCTAATTGCCAATACACTAAGCTAACGGGGATCTCTTTCCCATAGGGCCCCATAGGTCCGACCTCGGCCATGTGGTTTGGGTCAGTCTTGGTATACCGCGTCTTCACCATGGCCCAGGCTTCCCTGGAACCTTGACGGCAGGCTGATATCTTCCATAATCGGAAGCGCCGCCGTGCTCCCTTGAGCTTCTCCGCAAGCTCTCCAATGCCTTCTGGCAGGGAGATGGATGGCCACAAGGCCTGGGCAATACCTTGCATCACCTGCTGAACTTGTTCGTGCAGTTGTGAGAGCTCGGATAGAACATCACCCGTAGACCCGGGCACCTCCTCCGCGGGACGACCCATTAGCATACCTGCAGACATAACTCTATTAGCCGGCTTCTCCGCCGCCCCCTTTTTTAAAGGTTCGTTCAAGCACTTACTAAAAATGCCGCGTCAAAGCCGCTTATTCTCCTTCTCGGAGTCCGCAAGCTGGGCCCGTACATCTTTCAGTTCCACGCTCAGCTTGGTATTGGCATCTTAGAGATTGTTTTTCTCCCGCCTGACCTCAGTTAGCACGCGTTCGCTAGCCTTTAGCTGCCGTACGACATGCTGGTCCTCCGGATTCTCTCTGGATTCATCTGCAATACCTATTGTTAGATCTGCAGCCACGTTGTACGCTATATGATACCTATCATTATTTGAAACAAATGTTACCAGCTGGGGACTTTTTGGGTTCCTTCAATGCGGCAACAGCGGCCCGAAGTTGGGTCTTGCATTCCTCTAGCTCCTGTGACAGTCGAGTATTCTTCTCTGTAAGAACTAGGGCTGGGCATTCGGTATAAACCGAAAATTCAGTTTCTACCATTCGGTTTTTTTTGAAAATTCGGTTAGACAAACTAGAAACCGAAAATGCTAGCTGAGATTAGCTAACCGAAAATTCAGTTAACCGAAATTTCGGTGCGGTTTTCGGTTTTATGCCGAATGACCACGCCTCAAGTATCCATGCTCCGATTGCACTAGCTGCACCCTCTTATATAGGCAAAAAATCTGGCTAATCTCCTCAGTTGGGCGAGGTGGGACTAAAGGAGCGAATGGCCTGGTCAACTATCCGCATACTCGTACGCGCATGCACATCGTTCACCAAAAAAAAGCCCACGTGAGCTGGGCCTTATCCTTGTTGGCACTTTGGTCAGGCAGGCCCACTTTATGTGAGATGCACGCACGTCAGGTGGGCGATCGTGGGAGGCTGGTCGTGTGACTCCCGGGAGATGACGCTGCGCGCGTACAATCAGCCACGTCTGTTCGGTTTTTGTTCGGTTAACCGAGATGAAAACCGAACCTACCGAATTCTGTTCGGTTAGTGGACATAAAAACCGAATTTTTCTGTGACAGTAAAAAAACCGAAAATTCGGTTTATTCGGTTTCGGCATCAGTTCGGTTTTCGGTTTGTCGGTTTTTATGCCCACCCCTAGTAAGAACCTACACAATAGATGATCCTTAAATCAGTTCTGCTAACTGTTTCAAGTCTCAGGGGCTACTGATACATATAATCGTCAGATTTGCTTACCCGTACATCCCTTACATATTGGTCTGTGGCTCTGGCTAGACCATTTTGAGCAGCACGGAGGTACGCGTCTCCAGAATTGAAGGCATCAAATGCCTCTGGTGAGAAGCAAGCGTCACGGAGTACGGCCCGACGACGCCTATGATTCATGGTGCTCTCCACTTCTGAATTTGTAGCGGATAGTCTATCCGCATCCTCTGTAGGGGGAGTATCCGGCCTCCGCCCCATGTCGGCTTCCGCCTCTATGTCCGGTCCTGGAGCCCGACTGGTGGAAGCATGATCGGCAGCCTCACCGGACATATTCCGGCGAGCGTTTTCTCTGTTAAAGAAACATGGACGTCATTACATTTTGAGAGAGACGACAACCACAGAGCGGGGTTTTTGTCATACCTCTGCGCCGGCGTCTCCGTCCTGACCGCCTTCCTTTTCGGCCTACCCGGCCTCGGCGCCTCTTGTTGGCGAGTTGCCGCGGGTTCGGCACGGCATCCCGAATGCCTTCCATGTAAAACACCATATGTATATGGTAGGTGAAGTCTCTAAAAGGGGATCCTAGTTTTTGGAGTTGGGATTTTGGTTTTTCTTACGAGCGACGCAGGGAGCAGTCTGGGATAGTCGGCCGTAATGGCCACCATGGCGTCATCACAGCTCAATTGATAGAACTTCCGGTCTATCAGCTCCATGAATATGTCTGGATCTTCTTCGAGTCTGGGACTGAGGGCCCGGTCGGGGTCCTCTGGTTGTGGGGATGGGCTGTTGACCTCCCTTATGCCTTTTCGCAGTTCCTGCCGTAAAATGGCAAGGTGAGTACCTGCAACTAAGAATGCGGGAAGAATGGGAGTAAGGAGATATAACTCACCCAGCTTGGAGGGTTGTACATGGAGAATCCATCCCGTGGTTTGATGCGGATAAACTCCTCTTCCTCTCCCTTGAACAGCTCGGACAGGATTTTTGCTAAAGCAGCAGCGTTGTCCGGACCCTTGCGTCCGCAACGGGTGGCATCATCTTCCCCGTTAAAACACCACAGGGGGTGCCCTCGATATTGAAGTGGCTGCACTCCCCGCATTATGCATATTGACATAACCTCGATTATTGTCAATCCTGATTGAGCTAGCGCTTTAATCCAGTTCATCAGGTAAAGGACTTCTCCGTTGTCTTCCTCCTGGGGGCTCCGTGGGCGCCAGCTTCGGCATTTCTTCAGAGGAGCGTTGTTGAACTCAGGAAGACCCTGCCGAATAGGGTCTGGAAGGGGGACGTCCTCCATATAAAACCACTCCGAAGGCCAGTCCTCGGACGTCTTCTTCGAAGTACCGGACAGGTATCCGGTTTCGGCAATGCACCATATTTCGGCTCCGCCCACTTGATAAAGTGACCCCTCTTGTGTGCGGGGGACAAGGCAAAATAACCTTTTCCACAGCTTGAAATGAGCCTCGCAGCCCAGGAATAACTCGCAGAGGGCAACATAGCCGGCGATGTGTAATATGGAAGCAGGGGTGAAATTATGCAGTTGGAGGCCGTAAAACTCCAGGAGCCCGCGGAGGAACGGATGAATTGGAAATCCGAGTCCCCTTAATAAGTAAGGAACAAGGCATACCCGCTCCCCCGTAGAGGGGCTGGGGAAGCTCTCTGCTTGCTCCCCGCCATTGTAGGTGGCGAGCCCGGCTCGGACGGGAACCATATACGCTCGAGGGAGAAATCCCTTAGTCTACAGTTTGACTAATCGACTATGTGGGACAGAACACCTCTCCCAATCATCGGGCTTAGGGCTACGGGGCGGGAGGAGGAGCTGCGGAGGTCAGCCATGCTGGAGTGGATTTTTCCGAAGCGCGCTCCGACGGATTCTCGCTGGGGGAGGATGATATGGATTGGATCTAAGAATCCCCATCCCTTTAATAGACAATTTATTTATCTGGCTAGGGGGGCGAATGTAAAAACGCCCTGGCTCCTCGTATTCATTCGATGCGTGGAAGATAGCCCTTATTGGGCGCAGAAGCCAAGAGGTCCAACATTTATGGGGCCGGACACTGCTTAACAAACGTTTGGAATTTGGAGAAGAACCCGCCTTGCAATGGCGAAGACAATACTGCGCGTCGGACTCATCGTCATTGAAGCCTGGTTCGGGGGCCACTGAGGGAGTCCTGGATTAGGGGGTATCTGGACAGCCGGATTATATCCTTTGGCCGGACTGTTGGACTATGAAGATACAAGATTGAAGACTTCGTCCCGTGTCCGGATGGGACTCTACTTGGTGTGGAAGGCAAGCTAGGAAATACGGATATGTATATCTCCTCCTTTGTAACCGACCTTGTGTAACCCTAGCCCCCTCCGGTGTCTATATAAACCGGAGGGTTTTAGTCCGTAGGACAACATACAATCATACCATAGGCTAGCTTCTAGGGTTTAGCCTATCTGATCTCGTGGTAGATCAACTCTTGTACTACTCATATTATCAAGAACAATCAAGCAGGATGTAGGGTTTTACCTCCATCAAGAGGGCCCGAACCTGGGTAAAACATCGTGTCCCCTGCCTCCTGTTACCATCCGCCTTAGACGCACAGTTCGGGACCCCCTACCCGAGATCCGCCGGTTTTGACACCGACAGCTCCCAATTCCAGATCGATAATAGAAGCATCGGACCACCGATGTTGGCTTCCTTTGACTCTACAACGTTTGTTGGATTCTTGCCCCTACGGCACGCCTCGTCCAGCTACACACAAACAAGAAATATGCCATTACAAACTAGAGAAAATTTCTACATGGTGAACACAATATTATAAGCAAAACTACTTACCTGACGATACAAATAAGCCAACGCCGCCGTACCCCAATTGAGTCCATGCTCCCACCCAGCAAACAACTTAGGCCACATAAAGGAAGCATTCATGCCAGTGTCATCAGAGAAAAGAGTCCGGCTAACTACATTCCACAAGTATGCCCTGGTATACTGCTGCACTGTTTCATCGTCCGCATTAGCCATGCATTCCCCAAAGTGTTCAGCAATCCAATGATAACTTGCACCGGCGGACTTCCCCTGTACCCCTGGCTCCCTCCCTATGCGTCCAACCATAATCTCACGCCATCCATCATAATCTGTGCTAAAACAAATAGGCTCTCCTTTGATGGGAAGTCCAGTGATCAGAGAAACATCCTGCAAAGTGACAGTCATCTCCCCAGCATAGAAGTGAAAAGTATGTGTCTCAGGGCGCCATCGGTCAACGAGTGCCGTGATCGCACAAGGGTTCATCTTCGGCATCGAACAAGACACGAGTGAGATGAAAGGGAGAAGCTCGGTCTTCCGGATATACTCCGTGTATCGCTCGTCATACTTCATCTTGTCATGAACCGAACCGGACCTCAGGTAAAGCTGATCAAAAACCCTTCCTTCATCTGCCATGAACCGTGCATGATGCAATTGATCATACGATGGATGGATAAGAGAAGCCATCCTGCAAATTACAAATGTATATGGTAAGCCCCGTTCTCATTTACAAATATCTGCACTAGTGCAAAAACATACATACATGTGCAAAATTTCTACACTAATTCTTCTTCCATACACCATATATGTGCATATAATTTTCTACAACATAATACACCATGTATTTGCACTAATCCTTCCATACACCATATATATGTGCATACATATCCTAACCAAATTCATAGCACTTTCATAATAATCCTATATCATACATATCGTAAGCCATACATATCCTAAATCACACTAATCCCTACATTATCACACCAAAAACCACTATTCATTTCAACAAAAGGATGAAGTAGGGTTTCATCCAAAACAATCAAATGGAGAGATTTCAACCAATAGAAAGAGGGGAAAGGGAGGAGAATACCTTGAGGATTCAAAGGGCAACCGGATCCACCGATCTTCGGCTCAGATCCGCAGCTCTTGAGTGGGGATAGGGAGGGGCGATTTGAGGGGCGCCATGGAGTGGGGAAAGAACAGAGAGAGGAGAGAAAGAAAGAACAGAGAGCAGAGGGGCTCGGGCGGCGATGTAGTGAAGGGGTATGGCGCCCCGAGGCGGGGCGTCGTGGTACAACCCACAGCGCCCTGGGCCGAGGCGTCATGGGCCCAAGGCCAAGCCGACGTGGCAGTCAGTGCCGACGCGCACGGCGCCATTGACCAAGGCGTTATGTTATCTAGCATGGCGCCCCGGGTGCGGGCGTCATGCGGTTAGGGCCATTTTATGAAATATTTTCAAAATAAGACCATTTTGTGCTGAACTTTGGCCAAAGGGCCAGTTTTGTGATTTTTCACCGCAGCCTGGGCTGCTGTTTAGGTTGGTTGTAATGGGGGTGTATCATATACTAGTATCATGCATATGATACTAGTGTGATAATATATCCGTAATGCATAGTACTTTCTCCGGTCCTTTTTACTCTGCATATAAGAATTGTATGAAGTCCAACTACTCAAAGTTTGACCATATTTATATGAAAAAATATTAACATCTACCATGCTAAAGTTATACAATATGAAACTTTAAGTCATGATGGGTAAACTGGTATTGATTTCACATTGTGAATGTTGGCATTTTTTCTATAAAGTTGGTCAAACTTTATGAGGCTTTACTTCAGACAAATCTTATATGCGAACTAAAAAGGACCGGAGGGAGTATCATATGTTGGTATCATAGAGGGCTATATTTATTACCATGCATGACACAAAGTAGCACATCATTTAATATGATACGGTATCATGATATGATACTCAATCATCTTTTTCTTCATTTAATTTTATGCCACCTTATCAAAAGTGCTTAGTTGGCATGCATGATACTACCTATGATACTCCCATTACGGGCAGGTTTAGTCCCACCTTGCTACCTGAGTGGTGTTTTGGGTGGTTTATAATGGGAAGCGCTGCCTGACAGGGATGGGAACAGTCTTTTGGACTTTCCACTAGCACACTGCGGTTAAGACTACCCGGTTCGGCGGATCTTATCCTGCGGCCGTGTCACACTTGCTCCTAGCCATGCATGGTGTTAGATCCATAGCATCATCCAAAAATGGCCAAACATTGTCGTCTGTATAGCACTCCTCTGCCAATGGTGCATGTTGTCTGTATGGCACTCCTCTGTTAATGGCGCACACGGCTAAACACCCATGTCGTTGCATCTCAAGTGCCCACGGTCATTCCTGCCATGTTTTTTCACTGCCCACGACTATAAAATCATTGTCGCCGTGTTTCAATACTCCACTTTCCGGTTGCCATACACATCCTGTCCATAACCTTCATTTTTCTCACCGCCACCCACATCCTCCACTTCGCTTCCCGTTGCCATGTTGCTTCCCCTGTGGACGGACTAGGTGCATCTCTCAGGGGAGGAGGAGGAGGAGAAGCGGGTCGTGGACAAGGAGCAAGCAGAGGAGATGTGACACCCCAATTTTTGGCCCTTTTCTTTTCTTTTGGACTGGCTCTGTGGACTTGAAACCTGAGAAGACCATCTCCTTTTCTTCTCCCAACTAGTTTATCACTCTCAAATCTTTCCCAAGACCATATTTTCCATACTAGCCCAACCCTAATCTTTATTTCTTGGAAATATTCATTTTTCTATTAAAGGAATAACCCTATTTGCCCTAGTTTGTGAGGCATCTTATATTTCTGTCTTTCCAAAAATTCCCAATAAATTCTTATAAATACCTTAACTCACCTAGACCTTGCACATGTAAAAATATTCAAACTTACATGTTCATGGTGAGCACACCATCCAATTATTGCTTCTGGTCACATTTTCAGTTTGTGAAGCAATTATATTTTATATTGCTTCACAATTTCTTAATTTTTTTCAAGATCGTGATCCCACTATATGACTTCCATCCACAAAATTTGAGATCAATTCATCTAGCCAATATTTCGCAATAATTCTCTCAAGATTCTGTCTTGAGAGGACCTCTGTGAAGGAACTACCATCTAGGTATTTCCAAAAGCCATGAAATTGTATCAGGGCCTCACTATGCCTAAATCATCATCCTACACCAAATTTCATCTCAACCCAATACTCCATGTGAGTGCAGCTTCAAAACCTAGTTTTTGGCATAGTTTGTGAGTTGTGAAGCAACTACCTCCAAAACTTGTCGTAATTATCTCAAATTTCTCCAGCCCATATTGCTTCCTACCTCATGACTCTGTGACAACCTTTCCAGACCATTCAATTATCCATTTGACCACATCATCTAGTCCAAGTTTCTGACCAGAAACTGTTGATGATGCTACTGATCAACACAAAGCTACTTTGGTCGATACATGACCATAGTGGAGCTCCAGTAGGTAGGGTCTTCATGCCAGACATCTTTTGACAAGCCTACATGCCCTTGGAGTGACATGCACCGCGGTGACCACGCGGTTGGCATACCGTTGGCCGCGCTCTGCACGTCGTTTCCCCTCGGGCTCACTCTCCTCATCCGCCCCCGCGCGTCCCTGGTGCCGACCACCCTTATCCTTCGTCCACCTAGCCCTCTGGACCTTTCTTCCCTCCTACAGCGCACTTGTCAGACCTGAGCCGCCCACGGTCATGGAGGAACAGTGCGGCCCGAGTAGCCGACAACCCTTGTCCTCCCCGCGTCTGCCCTCCTACGCCTCGCCTACGTCGTTGGCATCTCACTAACCTCTCTCACCACCACCCAAGCCCTCCCGTGCGCCCACGCGTACCCAACCTCACCAGAGCTTCGGCAGGATCTCCATGGTGGCTCGCGACCTCAGGCATCTTCCCCTGAATATTTAAGCCCCTCTCGAGCCCGCCTCTCCTCACCAATCATCCTCCCCCTCACTCAATCGACCCCAGAGCCACTCAACCCAGCCAGAGAAGCCCTCCTTCCTCCTCTCCGGCATGAGCTCCACCACTCGGCCTCTGCCATGGCCAGCTTGCTCTGGTGCACATCCGGATGAGCCAAGGATACCCTTGAGCTCCCCTTTCTCTCCCGGTGTCGATGCCGTCCTCCAAGCTCCGAATTCATGCCTGGACGGGTGACTCCGATGACCACCGAGGGCCACCACCGCCTGTAGAAGTGCATGCTCTAGCCAATCCAACCAAAAGACCGATCTAACGGAAGAGACTAGACAATACATTTATATGTCAACACTCCCCCTCACGTGTGGCTCCCTCGGGCCTAAACATGGATCAAAAGTGTGCTGCAATTTCATTGAGCCAACCTAGTTTTTAACTGAAGACCTCTTGGCTCTGATACCATGTACAAGTGCATGTTGTAGCTAATGCAACCAAAAGACCGATTTGATGGAAGAGACTAGGCAATACATTTATACGTCAACATCGTCGAAGAGGACGCGGCCGACGCCGTCCGACCAGCATTCGATGGGCTGCGAGTACGGGCGTGCTCGCCGTCGAGCGCCTGGTCCATCTCCGTCGTCTCACCGCTCGGCCTCCTCGTCGGCGGGCGACCATCGATAAGCCATTGCCTCCCTGCTTCTCTCTCTTCCTCTTATAAACCTGCAGCTCGACCCCACCCGGCAGCCTCTCGCCCGATGCCCGAATCGTTTTCAAGTGAAAACATATTCTGGAAATACGCCACCGTCGTGGCCTCTCCATAGGTTTTCTGGAAATTCAACTTAATTCATTTTAAATCTATTTCGAGTCATATTTTGACCATTATTTTAACTAATAAAATATATGTTGTATGCAACAAATATAATATCCTTGAAAACTACATTCAAATACGAATCCAGCAACATAATTTTTTGTGACATGCCTTGACATTTTTCTAGTCAAATATGTGGTCAACCTTTGACCCAAAATACGACGGAGACTAATAATCCTAGAGGTAGTACTCTGTCCGGCAAAATAAGGAAAGCGCTTGAAATCACCCGATGGATCGCAGCTCTCGTGTCTGCCACCTTCCCTGCACATCACATGCTTCATGGGCCACCACCACTAGTTTTGCAACTAGCCCGTTATTGCAATTTTACCACCGCAATAATTGGTCTGTTGCAGACCCCAGAAGACGAAGGCGAAGCGGTAGCTTCCTCATCCCCGCAACACCGAGCGAGAGATGCGTGTCGCCGGCAACGGCCCACCTCACCGGAGAGGAGGATGGCAGCGAGGTTGCAGCTGGGGTCGAGTACGATGGCCGCCTTTGCCATCCGCTTCCACCACGCACGTCGACTGCACACAATGGGCCCACCGCGCTGGAGAGGAGGCGAGGCGACATGGCGGAGCTGCGGCGGTCGCCGGCGGCGGTGCCATGGAGGGGACGGGCGGCGTCACTACTCCCTCATCACTGTTTGACAGGAGATCACTGCGAATATCCAACAGTGATTTTTTTCTTGCAACATCCTCACTGTTGCTACATTGTTGATGTTGCAAAACTCTCTTACATAACGCCTATGTAAAGATGAAGACAAAAAACTGCAACATTAGCTCTGTTGGAAAAAAAATCTACAACGAGATCTTTGTTGCAAAAAAAAATTTATAACGATACCGCTGTTGCAAAAGTTCTGCAATATGAACTGGGTTGCAATTGCAAACGTTCAAGCCCAACATCATCCATGTTACAAAGTTGGCAGCTAAATTTGACGGTCGTCTTATATAAAATTCAGTGGCTCGCGAGGCGGCAGATCTTTCAAAAGGACCTCCCCAAAATAAAAGGATAAAACAGCTAAATAAATACAGGGGAAAATTGGGGACCAACCCGTAAAATTTCGAAGGATTTCCTTCTCGTGCGTCTATTCTTTTAGAAACCGAATACCAGGCCGCCCCCGACTGCCCGAGGAGGCACGCACCACCTGGAAGCATCTGGAGGCGTGGCACCGCAGCCGCAGAGCAGCCGTCGCCCGCAGTTACCAGGCACCACCCCGCGACGCCGTGCACCTCGCGGCGGCGGAGCACGTACGAGAGCACGCAGTCGATCGGGAGGCGCCGCCGATGGACCCGTCCGACGTCGAGATGGAGCCCGCGGAGCATCCGCTCCAGCCCCAGCCCGAGCAGCCTCCGCCGCCGCCGCAGGCAGCGGCGGCCGGAGATGGGTGGAGCATGCTGTCCCGCGCCCGCGGGCTGCTCCAGGAGGGCCAGCCGTCCCTCGCGCTGCAGGCGGTGAGAACCCTCGCCTCACTCTCTCTGCCCTCACATCCCCTCTTCCGCTCCGCCTCCATTTCCTGCGCTTCGTCGCGTCTCGACCCTCGCCGTGCGTGCCGGAACGGGAAATCCGCGAGGTTCGCACCCGCCATAGGCTGATCACGCGATTAGAACGGACGCGGTGGGTTTTCTCTGGTTTCAGTTTCGCTTTGGATCGTCTTCTCCATGGCGTAATCCGCCTTGGGATTTCGCGCGGAGCGACAAAACAGGGGTTAGGTGTTGTGATTCGCTCTAGGTCCTAGGGTTCTAGGCTTTGAGGTTTAGGGTTTGTTAGGTATGATTCGTGCCAGAAGATGTTTAGGTGTTCGGGTGGTGCCCCCCTAACTGCGCACCTGTTCTTTTCGGCTATATTCCCCCCTTAGGCTAGCAGTGGTTATTCTCATGTTTCCCCTCCTTGAGAGGTAAAAGGGAGGAAGTTTATGAAGTGATGCACACACAGGGAGATGCTTCCACTATGTTGAGTGCTCGTAGGCTCGTACATATCTCACACCTATCAGTATTTCAATTTGCTATTTACTAATGGGTTTCCATTAGCACACTGAGTAAGCTCTAGGGATGGTGTTTACAAACGTATAAGGATTGAGCTTGCAAAGTGGGGAAGTAGCACAGATGCATTGTAGCCTTACAAATCTGTTTTGGTAATCCTTGTCAAGATTTCATTTCCGATTGTAATTGCCATGCCACAATGTAGATTCGAGTGAATTCCTCATCCCACACAGTTACAATAGTTTTTGATTAAAAAATCTTAAAGAGTTTTGAGTTTCCCGCGCAGTCGTGAAGCTAGTTTTACTACTCCCTCTGATCCATATTAATTGTCGCTGATTTAGTACAACAATTACTATGGATCGGAGGGGGTAATTAATTATTTTCGAAGTGTTTGAGTTTGCCACAGTTGTGTAGCTAGATTTAGTAATTTTCTTAGGGTAATTGTTAGACTTGGTTTTAGTTTCATACAGTGTGTTTTTCTGATGATTTGATTGTGCCTGCACAGTCCTGTTTCTGATCTTTCTGTTCCCCCTTAGTTGGTATGCTAGTTCCTTACCTTCTTTTCTTTCATTTTCTGGTAGTAATGGGGAACCCCAAATAATTACCTTCTTCGATTGAGTTGAGAAATGGGGATGTTTAGAGACCTACCATTTAAGTATTTATATAAAGTTTGTTTCTTAACAAGGGTTTTACGAATTCATATTTTCCGAGAATGAACACCAACACTCCACCCAAAGTGAGTGTACAACTTCAGCCAAGCATGCTTGAACTTTTGAACAGGGATTATTTTCCTCATCCTCTAGCCTTTATTAGATGGTTAAGTTTGTATCTGCTAGTTTTGCTGTTGTTTGGGTTGTGTGCTCGGCATAGTTAAAAAAGGCGCGGCTAGGCTCTAGGCGATAGCAAAACGCCTAGTGCATAACCGCGCTTAATCTGCGCATAAGCATGCGCTTTGGTCTGAAAAGCGCAAGGAGGTGGCAAACGCGCAATTAACGCTTAGCGCTTTTTTGAACTATGGTTGCTCGGTCACCTCTCCCCTGCCTGGCCGTTATTTCCGGGCTCAATGTCTTAATGGAAAAACAGTTCAGGTGGGCTAATCGCCCCCCACCCCACCTGACCTTTCAAAAAGAGGTGTGAATCTGCGTTGTTTAAACTATTGAGCTGTCGTGAGGTCACACTGGCAAAGGTGGATTGCAATGCTTAACATATGGAGATGCGCTTTAACCATTTATAGTGAAGCCAAAAAATATGGGTACAAAAGGCACGAATGAGAAGTCAACAAGTTAGGATTTGATACCTTGGTGAAACCGCTCAGTCATTGTGCTAATTTAGTACTGGCCCAACCTTACTAAATACGCTAGTATTCTGTGTAGCATTAGGATGTTCAAGCCATGTTTGCATTGGACATATATGATTTCCTGTCTTATGTGTAGAATAGACCTTTCCTAAGATGATCCAAATGAGGAATGTGCAGTCTTCGTCAGGACTTGAGTGCTGTGAATCCTACACAATGGCGTTTGCAGCAATGCTGCAATACTCACTAGCATTTCCTGTTACTCTTATATGTGACTGGAATTCAACATGTGCAAATTGATTCCGACCACCGATACTCATTGGCATTAACAGCTGCTTTCCTATTGTGTTATTTCTTTCATTCCTTTGTCCGGAGTCTTTCCTTAGTAAAATAAAGTACCAATAGGGACTAGCCCCTCTGGTCTTTTGTTAAGAAATGTTGGCACATACCCAGCGGAGCCAAGGCTCAAACGCGAGCGGTGGGCTAGGTTGCGCAATCGTCTTCACGCCACTAGCTAACTGGTCGATGCCCAGTTCCTATTCCCTAGTCAAACACGATTTGGTTGTAGCAATGGTGGGAAGGAGAAGAAGCAGCCCTGGGGGAGGTAAGAAATAGCAGAAATAGAAAGGGATAAAGACCGGTGAATGAGAAGAAGGGGAAGAAGGCTGTGGGGAGCAGATGTGGAACAGTGGAAGAGGGTTATGCCAGGGGGAAAATGGTGAAATCTATTGCAATTGAGTAGTGGAGGACGGAACTAGTATTGTTTTGTCAAGGATACATGAATGAGTGGTATTTTGGAAAAGGGCAATTTTCTTAGTGGTATAAGATCAATTTTCCCTTAAGTGCGGCACTAATAAGTGAATTTTGATGAGGTTTGCAATCTGCTTCTTAACTTGTATACGTCAATGAAAATAATGTTGTGTGTCTGTTAAAAGAAAAGCTCTGTGGGGGATGCAAATATAGTAAGCTTCCAAATTGGCAACGTTTCTTGGCGGCAATTATTTTTTACTAAAATATTAGGGTCTTTCTAATGTGCGTATGTATATTTTTGGGTTATATTTTGCTGTACGAAGATAAAAACAAAATAAAAATTCAGAAAAGGAAAACTAAGGTTACAACAACAAGCAACTGAGTTAGCGAAAGGCTCAACCCACTGCCAGGGAGCTATATTTCTTTGTCTTAGCTCGATGAAGAAGCCACTGCAATTCCTCTCCGAATTTTTTTCCTGCATCTGTAGAGATGGGCCTGATGCCCTTGAAGATGTTGATCGTTCCTGGTATTCCAGATTTCCCAAGCAACTATACTTGGTTGTGATTATTCTGATGATCCCTTTGCCATAAATTTCACATTTCCTAGTTCTGCCAAGGAACTGAACTCTGGAATATTATGCAGGTACTCTTGGCCATAAGATCTCAAGGTGGTGAACAGGCTCTCATCCAGACTCTGAACCGTGCACGTGACCTCTACAGGCAGAGATCGCAGCCTGCTCCCAACATTGATGAGCTCGCTTCTTTGCTCGCACAGTGTGCTATAGCAGAGGCTCAGTCATCAAACCCTAATCCACTAGCACCTGGTTCTGACCCTGTTACGGCGTTGAACTCTGATGAGGCCTGCATACTTGCTGAGTGTGGAAGGAAGCAGATTATCCTGGACGCCTTCAACGATGGCAGCAGCTTCATTTGCTTGAAATGTGGTGGGCTCTTCAGCACGTCACGCAAAGATGAGCACCTGGCCTACTGGTGCGGGGCGGCATGATCCTGGTGATAAATCCTTGCTACTGTATATGGGTGCTCACCCCAGACGGTGATCATGATGTGCATGATATTTTGTAGAACCTGCTCTCTTTTCCGGGTTACCGCTTCTCTACTGCAGGGATGCCAGAGATACATCTCCTGTTCACCGAAGCAAATACATAGACAACCTAGAGCATTATGAACTGGAATCGACGCTTCATTGTGCCTTGCTGTGTTATTATGGCACCTTTTTGCTGGTGGTATGGTAAATCCTGATATGATCCTCTGTTATTTGCTCGAGGTTGTCGAAATCCTCATAGTCTGGTGAGGAAAATCTTCCGTCCATCATTAGACGGCGTATACTCTATGGAAAGTTAGTTAACTGATGTTCTGTCCCTTTTAATTATGATCTGCTGATTCGGACACCGGGAGTTGGTATCCATGGGCAGATCTATAAGAAGATGGAACTCTGTTGTCACTACCTGCTACATTACTTTTCAGTATTGTTTCACTTTCTTTTTACCCAATGCATGTGCCTGCTAGATTATTGCTAGCAGTAAACATATACAAGTTCTTCGTTTGAAATTTTGAATGAGCTCCGGTTACCACGAAACAGTCTAGGTCTTGAACATGTCGGTGCGTGTTTCATGCCAGTGCTTTTGCCGAGGCTTCACTCGAAGGCAACGGAGGGAATAGACCGACAGCCACCTCCCATCTACAAACGTTAGTTCCTGCATGCCACATCTGTGAGACTGTGAGTCGCTTGAATCCCAAGTGGCCAGTCTCCTTTTGCGTCACCCTTGTCAAAGGAGGTTCAGCCTTGTTCAACAATTTTCTCACCAAATATGATAGTTGTATCTGCAACCTTCTTTCGTTTGATATCTGAGTCTGATGGCCAGAAAGCTGCCCGTCTTCAATCAAAGTACCAAAATCTGGATCCATCTCCTGTATCTGTTCAGGTAATTACTGATGATCCTCTGTCATCGGGTTAATGGCACATTGCCGTGATGTGTTCCATATACCACACGGAAAAAAGAAGAAACATAAGGTGACATTGCCCAAGAAATTTGGTAGCCTGCCCGGGGTTGATCGCAGCTCAATCTGCGTTCCACGCTGAAAGTTTTGGATGGTGGGGATATGAGTGTTCATATTCTGAAGGAGAAAGTTCCAGCGTCCAAATCAAAGGAGTGCCCATCCAAACCTACCGGAATTTGAGCCACTCCGAAGCAAACCTGCAGCGAAGTGAATTTTCACCTAGATTGCATTCTCGCCAAACATGCCAACTACTGATCAAACGCTTATTCATTTATTTCCCAAAAGAAATAAACTTCGTCTTATTCTACTTTGCTTGATTAATTAAGCTTAGCTTGGCTTGTCTGCCATCACATCCAAACCTGCATTCCCCGGCCAACAACTCTCACGCTCTGAAAGGCTGAGATGTCATTCTGGTACGGTGAGCCATTCTCTCCATCCCCGTCCCTTCTTGTATTAACACCATTGCTCTTCACCCGGAGCGCAAGATCACACGCATAAATGGTGTGAGAAACACAGGGGCACAAGAACTCGAGCACCAGCCACTCCAGCTGCCTGCTCTGCTCATTGGTTTGGTTGGTTACGCGGGCCGGGTAGGGAGAGATGAAGGCGATGTCCGGGACGAAGCTGCTCCTCGTCCGCCAGCCGTCGAGCAAGTACGGGAACGGGGCGGCGTCGCCGGCGACGGCCGCGTCCATCTCCTGGCGCCGCTTCTGGCTCGTCGCGTTCCTCGCGCTCTTCACCTGCGCGTCCCTGCTCACGGTCTTCTCCACGGCGCGCGCGCCGTCCGGGGCGGCGTCGCCGCGGGTCACGTTCGCGGCCGGCGCCGGCGCGGGCAGCGCCGTCGGCGGCGCCTCGGCGGGCGGAGGGGCGCTGCCGGCGTACGTGTTCGACGCGCTGGTGCGGTACGCGGCGGCGGCAGGGGCGAACTCGACGGTGAGCATGCCGGAGGAGGACGTGCGCGCGATCGCGTCGGTGCTGCGGCGGCGCGCGCCCTGCAACCTGCTGGTGTTCGGCCTCGGCGCGGAGACGCCGCTGTGGCGCGTGCTGAACCACGGCGGGCGGACGGTGTTCCTGGACGAGAACCCCTTCTACGTGGCCCACATGGAGGGCGCCCACGGCGGGCTGGAGGCGTACGACGTCGCCTACGCCACCGCCGTGCGCGAGCTCCCGGACCTCCTCGACGCCGCGCGCGCGTCCCGCCGCGCCGATTGCCGCCCCGTCCAGAACCTGCTCTTCTCCGACTGCCGCCTCGCCATCGGCGACCTGCCCAACCAGCTCTACGACGTCGCCTGGGACGTCATCCTCGTCGACGGGCCGCACGGGTACGCCGAGGGCTCGCCGGGGAGGATGGCGGCCATCTTCTCGGCGGCGGTGATGGCGCGGACCAAGGGGACGGTCACGGACGTGCTGGTGCACGACTACGAGCGGGAGGTGGAGAGCCTGTGCGCGCGGGAGTTCCTCTGCGACGAGAACCGCGTGGAGGGGACCGGCACGCCGTCGCTCGGCCACTACGTCGTGCGCGGCGGCGCCGCCGCCAACCGGGAGGCCTTCTGCGGGGCGCCACCGACCGCGAAGAAGGCGAACTAGTCGGTCAGGGAAACGGCTTTCCAGTTTGGTTCCTTGTACTTCGATCAGATGGGTTGGTCTATTGTGTGCGCTTTGGCATTTTGATGCACCGTTGTAAATGTGGCGTGGTCTCGATCAGACAAAATGACACTTGTGAACAACTGAACAAGTAATTTTTAAGAGGGTTTCCGGCATCATTTTTTTTGTTGCATGGTAATACATGTCTCATTTATATTGAAAGGATCAAACTACAAGTCGTGTATATACCGAACTAGCGAGATTGGAAAGAAAAAAAGAGCAAAACGCTAGTTTTGCATCAAGAAATACTGATCAAGAAGTAAAATTACAAACAAGACCAAAGAATCCTCTGTCACGAGCAAGTTTAGAATGGCATATTTAGCGCTCACGCACTTCTTTTTTCAAGAGCATATCAAGAACGTGCCATATTCTTATATAGAAGGCATAAATATGTTACAAGAAACACTCACATAACTTGGTGCTACCGAGCTCTCAAGCCACGGGCGCATAGCCAAAGAGAAAGACTCGTTGTGTTATAATTAATACTACTATTTTTATGTCTTTGAGTTGATCGTTACAATGTGTGTTCTTTTTATCCTAAACACGTAATGTGTATAGCTCAAGAGAATGGAGTACCACGTGTGGGCATCATGTGTGTTCGATGTCCATCAAACACCAGCAATTATCTAGGAATGTTATCAAGCATACGTTGCACATATGCGCGTAGGCTATGTGAAATTGACTCATGAAGCATCAAGCATGTCATCCCCGAGTTCTCCTGTGATCTTGCATTGCAAATGCATGAACGTCATGTGATAATCTAGTAGATCTCTATTGAACAAGTCACTCCTTGTTCACAATCGAAGCTTCGAAAATTTGAATGAGAATACTTAATGGAATGCTGAATTAAGGGGAGAAAGTACATCTGGCCAAAAGATAGGATTATACTCCTTTTATCTTGTTCGAGTATTTCCAAAGTTTCTCCACACATGTTTTAACGAGGCTATCTACAAAACATGCATAGTACAAATACATTTTCTCCCTTCTTAAACTAAACCCACCAGGGTTTGGTAGACTCCAACTCCAACACGCCCTGCAATTCTACATCTTGCGTCTCCTATCTACTTTTTGCTCCTACTTTTTTGCCTGCATTCCATGATGATCTCAACACATACATCCATCTTCAGATGTCTCCATGCACTCGCCTTTTTGTGCTTACAGGTACATAAAAGCAACTTCGCATTGCAATTGAACTACCGAATTACCATGAAATCCCACTTCCATTCAGCGCTGGAATGAAAATCATCATAAGGGTAAAAAACACGGTCCATGTGCCTCGAACCCCAAAGGTGCCGAGCATATTTGATGTCCAGCAGATTCGCAACATCAAAGTCAATTATACCCGAGGTAGCATCAAGGGGACTGCGGAAATTGTATGCTCCAAAAGATGGGTGGATAAGCCTTTGATGAAGACTCTCACAAAGATCGCAGTGACCTGATAAAAGTATAAACATGTCCAATCTGAGACTAGCATCATGACATAAAAAGTGTTTCAGATAATCAGTATGCATAACTGCATGGAGTACTGATAAACATGATATATTACACACAAACAGTTAGCAAACTTAGGGCACGTGCATTAACTAGCTCCTTAATTCTGTAGCATTTCACCGGGTTCAAGGGCGAGGGGTAAGGGCAGGAAGGTGATGGTGGGGTTTAAATGGTTGTAAAATATACCCAATTTGATTACTACCTCTCTCTCAGTTTACAGGGCGTGCGCGCGTACCCCTAGGTCGTCAATTTGACCAACCTAATACATGTCATATATTACAAAAAAATATACCAATATAAACTTCAAGATGTTCTATTTTTAAACAATATAATTTTTTGTTATATAGTTTATATTAGGGTAATAAAATTGACAACCTAGATATACGCGTAGGACTTATAAACTGAAACGGAGGTAGTATATCGAAAGCATGTAAAGCCCTGACTAGCAGCTAAAAAGAAAAATGAAATCATTGTCTTGTCAAGGAATAGCCCTTTATTAGGCCAAACAGACTCTTAACTTAAATAGCCACATGACACATGTGGTAAGCAATCCAAACAATTTTTTAAAAAAGGACACTAACTTAAATATGTGTTTGTGCTATTATCAAGAATAGATCCAAACTTAAATATCATCATCGAAAAGCACGAATGAGTTACGTTGTAGCATCGTTCGACTGATCCTCACACACTCCTGAGATGATTAAATATAGTAGTGGTATTATTCGTTCTCTACCAAAGAGAGCTAAGATTTTGCTCACTAACATAAGTACGGAGGGAGTAGGTACTCTGATTATGAGAGTATACTGCTTACCGCTTAGAGAGACGGAGTCTTGGACAGGGCAGCAAAGCACGACCCCCATTTTTCTTGCATATTCCGCAAAGAAGAGTTGTATGGCCGCCGGATTATCTCTTGCAGAGGCCATGAAGTTGATATGTTGGTAACCATGGCTGTCAACACTGGCGTCACAAACAACATGGAGCTGTAGCTCTGGCCCCTTGGGAGGAAGAAATTTGCAGTACATAGCAATGACGACTTGACGATTAGCACCAATGGCCAGGAAATAAAATAGGCGTATGAAGATGTGATTATTGTTGGATAAAGGGACTGACCCCAATGGTGCGGCTCCAGTGCTGAATCGCCATGTTAGCCAGCTTCCGTCTCCATCGTTGCCCGGCTCTGATGTACTCCTCCCTCTCCGCCGGGAACTGGGGCTCTGGCACCAGGCAAGAGTCGAGCGGAG
The DNA here is from genome assembly GCF_003073215.2 of Triticum urartu. NCBI lineage: Eukaryota > Viridiplantae > Streptophyta > Magnoliopsida > Poales > Poaceae > Triticum > Triticum urartu. The sequence goes on along the minus strand of NC_053027.1, from coordinate 99,718,464 downwards.
GAGCTGAGGGTCGAACGAGTAGGACGGCCAGCCGCTCGACATCCTCGGCGGAAAGATGGGCGCTGCTGCCACCGGCGAGCAGCTCTGTGACGGCGGGGCTTGTGGCAACCCCCGACTGCGCGAATGCGGCGAAGGCCTCGCAGTTGGGGTGCTTCGCGGCAGCAGCGGCAGCGTAGTAGTAGTCATAGTTCCGATCGGCATCGTGGACCACGCGATTGAGGCCGTGGAAGGATCTGTGCTTGATGTCATCGATGTCGACGACATCGACAACGGTGTCGGCGGCGGCGAAGCGGGCTGGGGGGGAGGCGGCGTAGAGCCAAACCGTGTTGACGATGACGTTGGAGGCGCCGTCGGGGAGGGGCCCGAAGCAGTGGCCGCCGGCTAGGAGCGCGGGCAGGAGGGACGGCACCGTCGGCACGCCGTGGGGGCCGTTGAAAGGGAGCCGCGAGGGCGCGCAGGTAGGCGTCGTGGATGGAGTCCCTCAGAGCGGTCTTCCTCACCCACTCCGCGTGGGGGACGACGCTGGCGCCACCGCGGCTGTGGCCCGGGAGGTGTCGGAAGAAGAACTGCGCCGTCTTCGGGAGCGCCAGCGGCGGGGGCTTGGAGAAGGACGTCGCCGAGGTGGCCTTCGCTGCCCTCGCCTCCATTGGGTTTGGCCTCTTCCGCGGGCGATCTCGGCGACGGGGGAACATGTTCGTGGCAGAAATCACATATTTGACCTCAGGTCCAAATTAAATCACAAACTGACTTCGTTCCGAAAAAATTCCACTCTGTTGACTCTTTTGTGTGGCGCCCGACAGCTAGGCACCACACACTACTATGCAGCGCCTCTCTATTGGACGTCGCACCTCGTGCCAGCGTGGCAGCCCTGGTTCAGTTGCGGCCCCACAGACAGCATTGCAGCGCCTCAGACTTAGGCGCCACACTTGTAATGTGCAGCGCCTAGCTCTTGGGCGCTTAAACTCCTCTGTTTCCTTTCTTTTCCTCCGTAAATTTGTTGCCATTTTAGAGATTTGTCCAAGATTTGATGGAACCCTTGATTTGCTTGATTTAGGATGTGTAGTCATAGTGGTAGTACCGTAGTGTTGTTGCTTAGTTCATAATATATAGTTCTTGTTAGTGAAACCCTAGATTGTTTATATATATATATATATATATATATATGAGATGACTATTTATATAGATAACAATGAGATGTTGAGTTTTGTAGAGATATATGATCTGTTTTTTAGATATATATTAGATGTTGATTTTATTTGAAATATTAGATGTTGAGTTTATTTGAACACATATGACATATTCATTGTGTGAGAAGGAGATGTTGAGATTTTGTAATTGAACACATATGAGATGTTTAGATGTATACCGATATTTGAGATGAAGATGAACTCATATATGTTTATTGTTTGAACTTTGTAAGGATGGTTTGGCTTCTCGACGATGTCTACGACACGAAACACCGGGCCTACATGATGCGCGAGAAGGAGATGGTAATAACGAGTAATCTAAATATTTTGCCTTAAGTTGAAATTTACATGCCCTAAGATTTGTCATTACTTGTTTTTTGCAGAAGCTTGAACCTTTGAAGATTCGGTATCACGGGGTCTCTCGTCCTGCCATGCCTTACGATGAGAGGTACACACCGTACATCAAGCAGGCAGGACTACTCCTGTGGATTCAGTTGGTCAGCCGGTCCACGCCGAATCTGAACGCTCCACTGGTGTCCGCTCTTGCTGATCGGTGGAGGTCGGAGACGCATAGTTTCCATCTTCGGACTGGGGAGATGACCGTGACGCTCGAGGATGTCTCGTTGATCACCGGTCTTGCTATCGACGGGATGTCTCTCTGTATGAGCACCGATTCTGATGGGTGGCGCGAGCAGATGATTGCTCTTATCGGTATGGCTCCTACCGAGGCTGAGGCTGATGTAGAGGAGGGAGAAGAGAAGAAGAAGAAGGAAAGGAAAGCATCCGGAGCTGCTTTCACGTGGATTCAAACTCACTTTGCGACGTGCCCTCCGGATGCCACTGATGACGTGATCCAGACACATGCTCGTGTCTACATGTGGTATGTTGTGTCGAGGACTTTGTTTCCTGACTCCACTGGCAAGAACGCTCCATGGATGTGGCTGAAGGCGTTGACCGTCTTCGATAGCAAATGGAGCTGGGGTTCAGCTACTCTTGCCTACTTGTACCGATAGGTAGTTGGTCTGTTTTGTGATCAACTCATTTCTTCATTAGCAATGCAAGCTTGCTGTCAAGTTAACATTGTTTTTCTTTCATATGCAGCTGGACGATGCGTGTTGCAGGATCACAGATAGTGCAGGCATTGGTGGTAATATGCTTCTACTTTCTGTATGGAGCTGGGAGCGTCTGCCTGTTGGACGCCCGAAGAGCGTCAGGTTTAATCCTTGGTATGAAGATGAAGATGACGAATTACGGCGCCCCACTTGGGCTTACAAGTGGGATGTGGTTTCTGAGATGACAAACGATGTCAATCTCATGTACCAGAAGTACGTTGCCGAGTTGGACACGATTACGCCTGAGCAGGTAATGAGGTCATTACTTCAGTCATTTCTCATGTTTGCCTAAAAAAATTCACCAATTTTGCATTGTTGCCCTATTTCATAGGTGGAATGGCAGCCATATGGCGCCGATGACAGACTTGGGTACACCCCGGAGTTTACCATCAACCCGATGTGCTTGCGGGATAGGGATCTCTGGCGTATGCGGTGCCCACTGATATGCAACTGGGTTGTTGAGTTTCATTTGCCACATCGCGTGTCTCGTCAGTTTGGTCTGTTCCAGCCTCACCCGCTGGAATGGGTGGATACGGACAAAGCACTTCATAGGTAAGACAACATGAACCGTATTGACTAAGCATCGTCACTCCTTGATTTTGCTAATGTTTGGTTTTGTACCATGCAGGTTGGACAGGAGAAGGCAGCGGAAGATAAAGGACTGGGACAAGCATCATGCTTCGTATGTTACCCGCTTCCAGCTTTGTGTGGAGGAAGCTCGTAGCAGTGCACGCGCCAAGCTTCGTGAGCATAGTCCACTTGCTTTTGATAACTACATACGATGGCTTCTTGAAAATACTCGAGTTGAGATATGCCCGCCGGCATATAATGAGGATATTCTTGAAGAACCCGTAAACTTTGAGGATCTATCAAAGGGGAAGTACAACAGAGATGTCAGGGTAGGGCACGGAGTCCCTGCTGTGCCGGTGATTAACTATGTGGTAAAGTGTTTCTTCTTTACTTTCCCGTTGGCCGTATTACACATGTTTGAATGGCTAACGTGTTCATTCTTTCTCATCCGCAACGCACTGAGATCAAGAAAGCAGCTGATGAGAGCCAGTCTATTCTGGAGGAAACACCGGTTGGAAAAGGCAATGATGATGGTCCACTACGAGCATTCCTCAAGGTACAAATCGCATTCACTATGAGAGGTAGTCTATGTTGCGGAGTTTCATATCTTCCACACTTGTTCATGTTACAGCGTCAGGCCAGGAAGTTAAGGCGGTTATCGAATCTTCTCGGTTGCCGTGATCCCGAAATTGATGAACCATCTGCCTCTAGGTCTGGTACACCATCAGACCCCTCATCTCACCATCAGAGGGACGATGTGAGTTCCTCATATGCTTATCAGGATGATGAGGGTGCGGCCACCCAAGAGGTATGAATAATCCTTTAGATGTGATTCTCACTTGATTACGACGTCGGTCTTCACCATATTGTTTGATTGTGTGATAGGGCGATGAGCTTGATGATGACATGACTTTGGCGGACGCTCAACTTCGGTCCCCATATGTGTTCAAGCCTAGGCAGCCCAGACGCTGGTACACGCCCAACGACTTTGACAACAGAGGCAACCCAAAGGTGGTCGTAGGGACCTCGCGGATGGCTAGCTTGGATCATGAGGCGGAGGCGGAGGCGGAGGAGGAAGTGCAGGAAGAGGAGGCTCGTCCATCCAGGAAGAAGAAGATTGCCTGCAGGCGTGGCACCAGGAACATGTGCGGAAGGCATTAGTGTTTGTTACTATGGAAGTGCTCTCTTGTAGCCGTTTCGTTAGGTTGATGAACTTGTTGGGTTATGTTATATGTTGGTGAACTCTTACTATTGTGGTATTTGTGTTGTCCTAAAAGATGTGATGTTCAAATTATTAGTTGTCTTTGTTCAGTATTTGTCCTAAATGATGTTGTCTTTGTTCAGTTGAATTGTTCAGTATTTGTATTTGCCAAAATGGAATCTGTTTCTGCAGTTTGGCAGTTAACAGCACTGCAGCGCCTGACAGTCAGGCGCTGCACTGTACTATGCAGCGCCCAAAGCCTAGGCGCTGCACCTCACAGTGCAGCGCCCGTCCCATAGGCGCTGCTTAACTGGCCATGGCTGCCCATAGGGCCACAGAAGGCTTTGAGCACTAACAATCCACGAAAATTACCAAGTTATAGTGCAGCGCCTTTGTTCTGGGCATTGCACGGTTGTTTACTGCAAAAACAGAGTTGACAGCACATTCATTTCACCAGAACATCATAATACTTACAATGACTGCATCATCACAACAATTTGAACAAACAAAAATTTTATGCCGACGAGTTCATAACTTAAGACAATTCGAACTACGACATGGTTCACGACACATTCATTACAAATGATAAATGGTAGCTTGCCCTAGAAAATAGTTCACCAACATCTTACATGCCCTCACAAGTTCACGACGAGTGCACCGAACCGAAGTCCCTACTGAGTAGAGCGAGGCCATTTCCCCTTCTTGTCACGGGCCGAGTCCTCCTCTTGCGCCTCGCGAGCCTTTGCAAGCTTTCTTGCCCTCTCCTCCTCACGAGCAAGTTTCGCTTGGCGTGCCCTCTCCTCGTCTCGTTTCTTCCGCTCCATCCTCTCCTTCTGACGACGCTCTTCCTCCAAGCCTCTTCGAAACGATTCTTCGAACCGCCGTTGCCGCCTAAGACAATCTTGGTATTGGTCCTTTTTGACATCTTCTGGCACTTCAAGATCTATCCACGTGAAGTACTTGCATAGAGGAGGCGGTGACTGCATACAAAATTTTTGTTAGTGTTGACACACATTTGATAGTAACATTTTACTTCTTGAGCTTACCGGTGGTTGGTCATAGGCGTTAGTTGGAAGTGCACGATCATAAGCATAGTTCGGGCATACAAAATATCTCCGCCCTTCCGTCCATGATTTATTTCGGTCGGTGGATACCTTCACCTTGCAAACATCTCCACACCAACATGGCGGGATGTTGGCATCTTTCTCCTTCACCTTGTCCAAAGATGCGTCCTCCCACTTGTTCGGCATGTCTTCTTGGTTAGCACACGGTGGCCTCGTCATGAAACCGGATGAAGCCATGCCTACAAAACCGATAATTCTTGGTCAACCCTAACCCCCACTTAACAATAACCCTAACCATAGCATAACCCTAGCATAACCCTAACACCAACATCACACACACATACCCCTAACCCTAGCATACCATGAAAGCCTAACCAACCCAAATTAGCAAAGAAACTTAACATCATTCAACAAATATTTGCAAATCCAAGCCAAAACTAGGGTTTCCCCAAAGTAGCAAGATTTGAGCAAATGTGACAATTCCTATGGATGAAAACAAGGGGAACGGAGGAGATTACCTTAAGGGAGGGTTTGGCTTCGAAATCCACGGTCAAATACTCCGGATCTGAGGAGGATTTGAGAAGGGGAGAGAGGAGGGCAGAGGGGAGGCACTGAGCTTCGGGTTTGTGTGGGGGTGGGGGTGTGTGGGGTGGGGATGGGTGGGAGGGGGTGAGTGCAGCAAATAGATGTCCAGCCGTGCAACGCCTAAGGGAGAGGCGCCACACACCATAGTGCAGCGCCTACTCTTTAGGCGCTGCACTTCTGGACATCCCAGTCCAGAGAGCAACAGAAGCTTCCAGTATGTTTTCTACCCAAAAAAATGCTAAGTGAGTGTGCAACGCCCAAGGGATAGGCGCTGCACTGTAATGTGCAGCGCCTCGGCCTTAGGCGCTGCACTATCTGCTGTTTTCATATACAAAGTGATTTTTATGTTTTGTGATTCACATAGATGGCACATAATCATATCCAAATCACATGTAGTAGTCCAAATCACATACTCATACACACATAGCAATAGAGTTGTCCAATCAGATAGTCATACACAAACATTTAGCCAAAAAGACATAGTCATTTACGTCTCATATCACATAGTAGCACACATTTTGGTTCATAGAAAAGGTCATGGTCCTTGTCCCTTCTTCTTCCTCTATTCTTCTTCTTCTTCTTCTTCTCCCTCCTCCGACCACCAAGGGAGCTCACCTTTCGCCTCCATGTCCTCCACCCCCTTCATTGTTTCCATACCTATGAAAATGTCAATATAATAGTTAGTCACACAATGCAAAATGACAACACAAGCATTGAGCCAAAAGAACAAGATCATAGTAAGTCACATACGGCAATGGTCCATTGAGCCAAGTGAACATTCCTCCACCACGGCCGCCGCCAAGGCCAAGATCACCACCACTGCCTCTACCACCACCACGGCCTAGACCACCACCACGGCCTCTACCGCCACCATGGCCTAGACCACCACCACGGCCTTTGCCACCACCACGGCCAAGACCAGCACCACGACCTAGGCCTTCACCATGGTCAAGACCATCACCACGGCCTCTACCACCACCACCACGGCCTAGACCATCACCACGGCCTAGGCCTTCACCACGGCCAAGACCATCCCCACGGCCTAGGCCATCACCACGGCCTCTACCACCACCACGGCCTCTACCACCACCATGACCTCTTTGTTGCCTAGTGCCTCGTTGGCTTGTTTGACTTGGTTGGCTACTCCTTGGTTGACTTGGTTGGCTATCATTTGCTTGGCTTGTGCTTGCATCATTTTTCTTTGATCTTTTTCTTGATTTGGGACAAGTTCTTGTGTTGTGTCCCCCATGACTGCAGTCCCCACAACGGGATTGCTCACAAGGCTCTTGGAATTGGCCGGTGCCGTATTCTCCACCGCCACCACGGCCCCATCCGTCCATGTCACCTCTAAGACGCTTTGTCTTACGTCTTCCCCGTCTAACGACCTTCAATTCCGGGTCCAGCCATAGTTGAACTCCATGATACTCCGGCCATTGTGATTGGTCCAAGTATGGCTGAAACCGGGAGCCCATGTATTCTTTACCGTCATGATTGAGAACTCGGACTCCCTCACGTTAAGAGGGTGATTGACGTCCACATTCCTAACACGGGCTGCATTTAACAAGTGCGAGCATGGGAGATGAAGCAACGATGGCCTCATGTGAAGGAAATATGCCCTAGAGGCAATAATAAAGTTATTATTTATTTCCTTATTTCATGATAAATGTTTATTATTCATGCTAGAATTGTATTAACCGGAAACATAATACATGTGTGAATACATAGACAAACAGAGTGTCACTAGTATGCCTCTACTTGACTAGCTCGTTAATCAAAGATGGTTATGTTTCCTAACCATAGACAAAGAGTTGTTATTTGATTAACGAGGTCACATCATTAGTTGAATGATCTGATTGACATGACCCATTCCATTAGCTTAGCACCCGATCGTTTAGTATGTTGCTATTGCTTTCTTCATGACTTATACATGTTCCTATGACTATGAGATTATGCAACTCCCGTTTGCCGGAGGAACACTTTGGGTGCTACCAAACGTCACAACGTAACTGGGTGATTATAAAGGAGCATTACAGGTGTCTCCAAAGGTAGATGTTGGGTTGGCGTATTCCGAGATTAGGATTTGTCACTCCGATTGTCGGAGAGGTATCTCTGGGCCCTCTCGGTAATACACATCACATAAGCCTTGCAAGCATTACAACTAATATGTTAGTTGTGAGATGATGTATTACGGAACGAGTAAAGAGACTTGCCGGTAACGAGATTGAACTAAGGTATTGGATACCGACGATCGAATCTCGGGCAAGTAACATACCGATGACAAAGGGAACAACGTATGTTGTTATGCGGTCTGACCGATAAAGATCTTCGTAGAATATGTGGGAGCCAATATGGGCATCCAGGTCCCGCTATTGGTTATTGACCGGAGACATGTCTCGGTCATGTCTACATTGTTCTCGAACCCGTAGGGTCCGCACGCTTAAGGTTACGATGACCTTGCAAGCATTACAACTAAGATGTTAGTTGTGAGATGATGTATTACGGAACGAGTAAAGAGACTTGCCGGTAACGAGATTGAACTAGGTATTGGATACCGACGATCGAATCTCGGGCAAGTAACATACCGATGACAAAGGGAACAACGTATGTTGTTATGCGGTCTGACCGATAAAGATCTTCGTAGAATATGTAGGAGCCAATATGGGCATCCAGGTTCCGCTATTGGTTATTGACCGGAGACGTGTCTCGGTCATGTCTACATTGTTCTCGAACCCGTAGGGTCCGCACGCTTAAGGTTACGATGACAGTTATATTATGAGTTTATACATTTTGATGTACCGAAGGTTGTTCGGAGTCCCGGATGTGATCATGGACATGACGAGGAGTCTCGAAATGGTCGAGACGTAAAGATTGATATATTGGGAGCCTATGTTTGGACATCGGAAGTGTTCCGGGTGAAATCAGAATTTTACCGGATTACCGGGAGGTTACCGGAACCCCCCGGGAGCCATATGGGCCTTCATGGGCCTTAGTGGAAAGGAGAAAGGGACAGCCCAAGGTGGCTGCGCACCTTCCCCTTCCCCTAGTCCTAATAGGACTAGGAGAAGGTGGTCGGCCCCCCTCTCTCTCTTTCCCCCTTTGTGAATCCTAATTGGAATAGGATTGGGGGGGAGTCCTACTCCCGGAAGGAGTAGGACTCCTCCTGCGCCCTCCTCCCTGGCCGGCGCCCCCCTCCCCCTTGGCTCCTTTATATACTGAGGCAGAGGCACCCCAGAAACACACAAGTTGATCCACGTGATCTATTCCTTAGCCGTGTGCGGTGCCCCCTGCCACCATATTCCTCGATAATACTGTAGCGGAGTTTAGGCGAAGCCCTGCTGCTGTAGTACATCAAGATCGTCACCACGCCGTCGTGCTGACGGAACTCTTCCCCGACACTTTGCTGGATCGGAGTCCGGGGATCGTCATCGAGCTGAACGTGTGCTCGAACTCGGAGGTGCCGTAGTTTCGGTGCTTGATCGGTCGGATCGGGAAGACGTACGACTACTTCCTCTACGTTGTGTGATCGCTTCCGCAGTCGGTCTACGTGGGTACGTAGACAACACTCTCCCCTCCCGTTGCTGTGCATCACCATGATCTTGCGTGTGCGTAGGAAATTTTTGAAATTACTACGAAACCCAACAGTGGCATCCGAGCCTAGGTTTTATGTGTTGATGTTATATGCACGAGTAGAACACAAGTGAGTTGTGGGCGATATAAGTCATACTGCCTACCAGCATGTCATACTTTGGTTCGGCGGTATTGTTGGATGAAGCGGCCCGGACCGACATTACGCGTACGCTTACGCGAGACCGGTTTCCCCGACGTGCTTTGCACATAGGTGACTTGCGGGTGACTGTTTCTCCAACTTTAGTTGAACCGAGTGTGGCTACGCCCGGTCCTTGCGAAGGTTAAAACGGAGTCAAATTGACAAACTATCGTTGTGGTTTTGATGCGTAGGTGAGATTGGTTCTTGCTTAAGCCCGTAGCAGCCACGTAAAACTTGCAACAACAAAGTAGAGGACGTCTAACTTGTTTTTGCAGGGCATGTTGTGATGTGATATGGTCAAGACGTGATGAGATATAAGTTGTTGTATGAGATGATCATGTTTTGTTGAAGTTATCAGCAACTGGAAAAATCCTTATGGTTGTCTCTCTATTGCATGAGATGCAAGCATCCAATAATTGCTTTACTTTATCGCTATGCGATAGCAATAGTTGCAAGAGCAATAGTTGGCGAGACGACCATGTGACGACATATTGATATAGATCAAGATGATGGAGATCATGGTGTCATGCCGGTGACGATGGAAATCATGATGATGCTTTGGAGATGGAGATCAAAGGCACAAGATGATGATGGCCATATCATGTCACATATTTTGATTGCATGTGATGTTTATCTTTTATACATCTTATTTTGCTTAGTTTGACGGTAGCATTTTAAGATGATCTCTCACTAATTATCAAGAAGTGTTCTCCCTGAGTATGCACCGTTGCCAAAGTTCGTCGTGCCCAGACACCACGTGATGATCGGGTGTGATAATCTCTACGTCCATCTACAACGGGTGCAAGCCAGTTTTGCACACGCGGAATACTCAGGTTAAACTTGATGAGCCTAGCATATGCAGATATGGCCTCGGAACACGGAGACCGAAAGGTCGAGCGTGAATCATATAGTAGATATGATCAACATAACAATGTTCACCATTGAAAACTACTCCATCTCACGTGATGATCGGTCATGGTTTAGTTGATTTGGATCACGTAATCACTTAGAGGATTAGAGGGATGTCTATCTAAGTGGGAGTTCTTAAGTAATATGATTAAATTGAACTTAAATTTATCATGAACTTAGTCCTGGTAGTATTTTGCAAATTATGTTGTAGATCAATAGCTTGCTTTGTTGCTTTCATATGTTTATTTTGATATGTTCCTAGAGAAAAATTGTGTTGAAAGATGTTAGTAGCAATGATGCGGATTGGATCCGTGATCTGAGGTTTATCCTCATTGCTGCACAGAAGAATTATGTCCTTGATGCACCGCTAGGTGACAGACCTATTGCAGGAGCAGATGCAGACGTTATGAATGTTTGGCTGGCTCAATATGATGACTACTTGATAGTTTAGTGCACCATGCTTAATGGCTTAGAATCGGGACTTCAAAGACGTTTTGAACGTCATGGACCATATGAGATGTTCCAGGAGTTGAAGTTAATATTTCAAGCAAATACCCGAGTTGAGAGATATGAAGTCTCCAACAAGTTCTATAGCTAAAAGATGGAGGAGAATCATTCAACTAGTGAGCATGTGCTCAGATTGTCTGGGTACTACAATCGCTTGAATCAAGTGGGAGTTAATCTTCCAGATAAGATAGTGATTGACAGAATTCTCTAATCACCATCACCAAGTTAGTAGAACTTCGTGATGAACTATAATATGCAAGGGATAACGGAAACAACTCCCAAGCTCTTCGTGATGATGAAATCAACGAAGGTAGAAATCAAGAAAAACATCAAGTGTTGATGGTTGACAAGACCACTAGTTTCAAGAAAAGGGCAAAGGGAAGAAGGGGAACTTCAAGAAGAACGGCAAGCAAGTTGCTGCTCAAGTGAAGAAGCCCAAGTCTGGTCCTAAGCCTGAGACTAAGTGCTTCTACTGCAAAGGGACTGGTCACTGGAAGCGGAACTGCCCCAAGTATTTGGTGGATAATAAGGATGGCAAAGTGAACCTAAGTATATTTGATATACATGTTATTAATGTGTACTTTACTAGTGTTTATAGCAACCCCTCAGTATTTGATACTAGTTCAGTTGCTAAGAGTAGTAACTCGAAATAGGAGTTGCAGAATGAACAGAGACTAGTTAAGGGTGAAGTGACGATGTGTGTTGGAAGTGGTTCCAAGATTGATATGATCATCATCGCACACTTCCCTATACTTTCGGGATTAGTGTTGAACCTAAATAAGTGTTATTTGGTGTTTGCGTTGAGCATGAATATGATTTGATCATGTTTATTGTAATACGGTTATTCATTTAAGTAAAAGAATAAATTGTTGTTCTGTTTACATGAATAAAACCTTATATGGTAACACACCCAATGAAAATAGTTCATTGGATCTCGATCGTAGTGATACACATAATGATAATATTGAAACCAAAAGATGCAAAGTTAATAATGATAGTGCAACTTATTTGTGGCACTGCCGTTTAGGTCATATTGGTGTAAAGCGCATGAAGAAACTCCATGCTGAAATCACTTGATGCTTGCGAACCATGCCTCATGGGCAAGATGACTAAGACTCCGTTCTCCGGAGCGAGCAACTGACTTATTGGAAATAATACATACTGATGTATGCGGTCCGATGAATGTTAAGGCTCACGGCAAGTATCGTTATTTTCTGAACTTCACAGATGATTTGAGCAGATATGGGTATATCTACTTGATGAAACATAAGTCTGAAACATTTGAAAAGTTCAAAGAATTTCAGAGTGAAGTGGAAAATCATCGTGACAAGAAAAATAAAGTTTCTACGATCTGATCATGGAGACAAATATTTGAGTTACGAGTTTGGTCTTCAATTAGAACAATGTGGAATAGTTTCACAAACTCATGCCACCTGGAACACCACAGCATAATGGTGTGTCCGAATGTCATAACCATACTTTATTAGATATGGTGCAATCTATGATGTCTCTTACCGATCTACCACTATCGTTTTGGGGTCATGCATTAGAGACAGCTGCATTCACGTTAAAAAGGGCACCATCTAAATCCATTGAGACGACACCATGTGAACTATGGTTTGGCATGAAACCTAAGCTGTCGTTTCTTAAAGTTTGGGGTTGCGATGCTTATATGAAAAAGTTTCATCCTGATAAGCTCAAACTCAAATCGGAGAAGTGCGTATTCATAGGATATCCAAAGGAAACTATTGGATACACCTTCTATCACAGATCCGAAGGCAAGACTTTTGTTGCTAAATTCGGAAACTTTCTGGAGAAGGAGTTTCTCTCGAAAGAAGTGAGTGGGAGGAAAGTAGAACTTGACGAGGTAACTGTACCTGCTCCCTTACTGGAAAGTAGTACATCACAAGAAACTGTTTCAGTGACACCTACACCAGTTAGTGAGGAAGCTAATGATAATGATCATGAAACTTCAGATCAAGATACTACTGAACCTCGTAGATCAACCAGAGTAAGATCCGCACCAGAGTGGTACGGTAATCCTGTTCTGGAAGTCATGCTACTAGATCATGATGAACCTACGAACTATGAAGAAGCGATGGTGAGCCCAGATTCCGCAAAGTGGCTTGAAGCCATGAAATCTGAGATGGGATCCATGTATGAGAACAAAGTATGGACTTTGGTTGACTTGCCCGATGATCGGCAAGCAATTGAGAATAAATGGATCTTCAAGAGGAAGATGGACGCTGATAGTAGTGTTACTATCTACAAAGCTAGAATTGTCGCAAAAGGTTTTCGACAAGTTCAAGGTGTTGACTACGATGAGAGTTTCTCACTCGTATCTATGCTTAAGTCTGTCCGAATCATGTTAGCAATTGCCGCGTTTTATGAAATCTGGCAAATGGATAAACAAAACTACATTCCTTAATGGATTTACTAAAGAAGAGTTGTATATGATGCAACCAGAAGGTTTTGTCAATCCGAAAGGTGCTAACAAAATGTGCAAACTCCAGCAATCCATCTATGGACTGGTGCAAGCATCTCGGAGTTGGAATATACGCTTTGATGAGTTGATCAAAGCATATAGTTTTATACAGACTTGCGGTGAAGCCTGTATTTATGAGAAAGTGAGTGGGAGCACTACAGCATTTCTGATAAGTATATGTGAATGACATATTGTTGATCGGAAATAATGTAGAATTATTCTGTAAAGCATAAAAGGAGTGTTTGAAAGGAGTTTTTCAAAGAAAGACTTCGGTGAAGCTGCTTACATATTGAGCTTCAAGATCTATAGAGATAGATCAAGACGCTTGATAAGTTTTTTCAATGAGTACATACCTTGACAAGATTTTGAAGTAGTTCAAAATGGAACAGTCAAAGAAAGAGTTCTTGCCTGTGTTACAAGGTGTGAACTTGAGTAAGACTCAAAGCCCGACCATGATAGAAAATAGAAAGAGAATGAAAGTCATTCCCTATGCCTCAGTCAGAGGTTCTATAAAGTATGCCATGCTGTATACCAGATCTATTGTATGCCCTACCACTGAGTTTGGCAAGGGAGTACAATAGTGATCTAGGAGTAGATCACTGGACAGCGGTCAAAATTGTCCTTAGTGGAATAAGGATATGTTTCTCGATTATGGAAGTGAAAAAAAAAGGTTCATCGTAAAGGGTTACGCCGATGCAAGTTTGACACTAATCTAGATGACTCTAAGTCTCGGTCTAGATACATATTGAAAGTGGGAGCAATTAGCTAGAGTAGCTCCATGCAGAGCATTGTTGACATAAAAATTTGCAAAATACATGCGGATCTGAATGTGGCAGACCCGTTGACTAAGATTCTCTCACAAGCAAAACATGATCACACCTTAGTACTCCTTGGGTGTTAATCACATAGCGATGTGAACTAGATTACTGAATCTAGTAAACCCTTTGGGTGTTGGTCACATAGAGATGTGAACTATGGGTGTTAATCACATGATGATGTGAACTATCGATGTTAATCACATGGTGATGTGATCTAGATTATTGACTCTAGTGCAAGTGGGAGACTGAAGGAAATATGCCCTAGAGGCAATAATAAAGTTATTATTTATTTCCTTATTTCATGATAAATGTTTATTATTCATGCTAGAATTGTATTAACCGGAAACATAATACATGTGTGAATACATAGACAAACAGAGTGTCACTAGTATGCCTCTACTTGACTAGCTCGTTAATCAAAGATGGTTATGTTTCCTAACCATAGACAAAGAGTTGTTATTTGATTAACGAGGTCACATCATTAGTTGAATGATCTGATTGACATGACCCATTCCATTAGCTTAGCACCCGATCGTTTAGTATGTTGCTATTGCTTTCTTCATGACTTATACATGTTCCTATGACTATGAGATTATGCAACTCCCGTTTGCCGGAGGAACACTTTGGGTGCTACCAAACGTCACAACGTAAATGGGTGATTATAAAGGAGCATTACAGGTGTCTCCAAAGGTAGATGTTGGGTTGGCGTATTTCGAGATTAGGATTTGTCACTTCGATTGTCGGAGAGGTATCTTTGGGCCCTCTCGGTAATGCACATCACATAAGCCTTGCAAGCATTACAACTAATATGGTAGTTGTGAGATGATGTATTACGGGAACGAGTAAAGAGACTTGCCGGTAACGAGATTGAACTAAGGTATTGGATACCGACGATCGAATCTCGGGCAAGTAACATACCGATGACAAAGGGAACAACGTATGTTGTTATGCGGTCTGACCGATAAAGATCTTCGTAGAATATGTGGGAGCCAATATGGGCATCCAGGTCCCGCTATTGGTTATTGACCGGAGACATGTCTCGGTCATGTCTACATTGTTCTCGAACCCGTAGGGTCCGCACGCTTAGGTTACGATGACAAGTATATTATGAGTTTATGCATTTTGATGTACCGAAGGTTGTTCGGAGTCCCGGATGTGATCACGGACATGACGAGGAGTCTCGAAATGCCCGATACGTAAAGATTGATATATTGGAAGCCTATGTTTGGACATCGGAAGTGTTGCGGGTGAAATCAGGGATTTTACCGGGTTACCGAGAGGTTACCGGAACCCCCCGGGAGCATATGGGCCTTCATGGGCCTTAGTGGAAAGGAGAAAGGGGCAGCCCAAGGTGGCTGCGCACCTTCCCCCCTCCCCTAGTCCTATTAGGACTAGGAGAAGGTGGCCGGCCCCCCTCTCTCTCTTTTCCCCCTCCGGAATCCTATTGGAATAGGATTGGGGGGGAAGTCCTACTCCCGGAAGGGAGTAGGACTCCTCCTGCGCCCTCGATAATGATATAGCCGAGCAGGTTAGGATTTACGTGATCGAGTTCAAATTCGTAAGTAATGAAGGTTACCAAGATTTGTTTAATCGCGGTGTGAACTCGATTCAGTTATCGATGTCTTTGAGTGTTTATTAACTCAGAGCCCGTGAAAGAAAAAAAAATTCGGAATCAGTGAGAATGTAATACTTGATGAAGAACGCATAAGAAGTTATGCAGTTCCGTGATAATCTCGAGATACCAGAGGGGGTAATACTCGACGAAAGATCAAAGTAAAGGTTAGAATGGTGTATCGATCCACAGAAGACAAGTGCTTAAACTTGCCCGACAAATGGGATCTAAGAAGAACATATGGTCGGAACCACGCTTGCAAAGGATCAATTCACCAATACCAAAGGATATTATATTAAGGAAATAATTATTATTACAAGAAGCTTCCATGATAGGATCTACATCGTGTCCATGGGCATGAACACAAAGGTCCAAGGTCGACTCCCACTTCTTCAATGCATAACCTTTCATTCACAGCTCTAATAAAACGATTTCAGTTTGAAAACCTACCAGGTGAATTACTAGAGGAGTAAGACCGCTGAAAAGTTTTCGGGTTCACACAGATTAAGGAAGGCATAATGTTCAACCCATCGGGATATCTTAGAAATATATTCCACAAGTTTCATGAGTAAATATTACCAGCTCGAAAGCAGAGCATGGTTGGCAAAAGGAGAGGATACAAATTACCAAAGGCATTATGTATCGGAGAAAGAACTCACAAGGTGATTAATTATGAAGGACATTGTCGGATAATAATCCAACAGTGGATATGGTGATCCACAATGGAGCTGATGTGAGTATCGATACCCAATCAGAGGAAGA
The DNA here is from genome assembly GCF_003073215.2 of Triticum urartu. Taxonomy (NCBI): domain Eukaryota; kingdom Viridiplantae; phylum Streptophyta; class Magnoliopsida; order Poales; family Poaceae; genus Triticum; species Triticum urartu. Next base: position 99,701,886 of record NC_053027.1, on the reverse strand, counting down.
AAGAATGCAAATGCATCGTTTTACAGAACATCTGAATAATTCAACGTTTAAATAACAAAGGAATTATGATTTTCAAATCAAGGGATCAGGAGCAAATGCTCTGATCAAGGACGGACAAGTTGAATAGACTTAGGGGTACAATCGATGGCAATTTGATTGGTCGAGAACCAGCCCATGTTTAAAATGACATCTGAGATGGAAGGATGAATTCTACGATCTGAGTGAGGATTGCGAGAATTCGCAACATATTGAGTCAATGGACTCAAAATGATATTGACAAAGGTAGTCAATAAGATTACTATACTTATGGGATTAACCATAATGCAAGCAAGCAAGAATTTCAGGAGCAATAGGTTGCTCAGGATTTTCGGAAGATCGAATGGTATTTCGAAGAATTTTGTGAACTGCATGAATATCTGGGGATGAGCGGATACTCGATAAATGCGAGTAATTATCCGTAGTGGTATGCATGTGGCAAGGAACTGCAAGGCAGTAGGCACAAAGTATCCTCGGGGTATCTTATAATAACAAGATCGACTGGGAATAAAAGTAAGCACGTCAGGTCTAAATACTTATCCATAGGGATATTCCGGTGGTAGGGACTTGCAAAAGCAACGGCATAAGGTTTCGACAGAATATCGGAGAGTATCTTCGAAATCTTCTGGTGCAGCCGGCGATCACCTGGACTGAAGCGGCTCTCCGGGAGAAAGTATTTACGAGAACCTAAGTTAGATTTTTAGTAAACTCATTTAACCCGAATAGAAGAGAGATCAGAGTCCCAGAGTATAGGTCGAGGAATAAAAGATCCTAATACCACCCAAATGGCTACATGGGCCCGTAAGCCACACAACCATGTTAGTAAACAGTTTTCACTGACTAGACTCGACTTCGGCCAAGGAGTTTGGAAGGGGGATTCCTACAGGCAGTTGGCTCTGATACCAACTTGTGACGCCCCCGATTTAATCGTACACTAATCATACACGCAAACGTGTACGATCAAGATCAGGGACTCACGGAAAGATATCACAACACAACTCTACAAATAAAATAAGTCATACAAGCATCATATTACAAGCCAGGGGCCTCGAGGGCTCGAATACAAGAGCTCGATCATAGACGAGTCAGCGAAAGCAACAATATCTGAGTACAGACATAAGTTAAACAAGGTTGCCTTAAGAAGGCTAGCACAAACTGGGATACGGATCGAAAGAGGCGCAGGCCTCCTGCCTGGGATCCTCCTAACTACTCCTGGTCGTCGTCAGCGGGCATCACGTAGTAGTAGGCACCTCCGGTGTAGGGGTCGTCGTCGACGGTGGCGTCTGGCTCCTGGGCTCCAACATCTGGTTGCGACAACCAGGTAGAAGGGATAGAGGGAAAAGAAGGAGAAAGCAACCGTGAGTACTCATCCAAAGTACTCGCAAGCAAGAAGCTACACTACATATGCATGGGTATCAAACGGAGTAAGGGTATCATATGTGGACTGGACTGCAGAATGCTGGAATAAGAGGGGGATAGCTAGTCCTATCGAAGACTACGCTTCTGGCAGCCTCCGTCTTGCAGCATGTAGAAGAGAGTAGACTGAAGTCCTCCAAGTAGCATCGCATAGCATAATCCTAACCGATGATCCTCCCCTCGTCGCCCTGTGAGAGAGCGACCACCGGTTGTATCTGGCACTTGGAAGGGTGTGTTTTATTAAGTATCCGGTTCTAGTTGTCATAAGGTCAAGGTACAACTCCAAATCGTCCTGTTACCGAAGATCACGGCTATTCGAATAGATTAACTTCCCTGCAGGGGTGCACCACATACCCCAACACGCTCGATCCCATTTGGCCGGACACACTTTCCTGGGTCATGCCCGGCCTCGGAAGATCAACACGTCGCAGCCCCACCTAGACCAACAGAGAGGTCAGCACGCCGGTCTAAACCTAAGCGCCCAGGGGTCTGGGCCCATCGCCCTTAGCACACCTGCACGTTGCGTGGGCGGCCGGAAGCAGACCTAGCCTAGTGGCGTTCCAGTCCAATCCAGCGCGCGCCGCTCCGTCGCTGACGTCAAGAAGGCTTCGGCTGATACCACGACGCCGGGATACCCATAACTACTCCCACGTAGATGGTTAGTGCGTATAGACCAAATGGCCAGACTCAGATCAAATACCCAGATCTCGTTAAGCGTGTTAAGTAACCGCGAACGCCGACCAGGGCCAGGCCCACCTCTCTCCTAGGTGGTCGGAACCTGCCCTGCCGCTCCGCCTCAAAACTCCACTCGCGGGTGCTCCTCAAGCCCACCCGTCTTTAGTCACCACATGTATCATGTATAAAGTATATAGTATATACCCGTGATCAACTCCCGAGTGATCACGGCCCGATAGTATAGCATGGCAGACGGACAAGGATGTAGGGCCACTGATGAAAAACTAGCATCCTATACTAAGTATTAGGATTGCAGGTAAGGTAACAACAGTAGTAGCAAGGACAGGCTATGCATCAGTATAGGATTAACGGGAAGCAGTAACATGCTACACTACTCTAATGCAAGCAGTATAGAGAAGAGTAGGCAATATCTGGTGATCAAATGGGGGGCTTGCCTGGTTGCTCTGGCAAGAGAGAGGGATCGTCAACTCCGTAGTCGTACTGGGTAGCAGAGGCGTCGGTCTCGGTGTCTAGCGAGAGAAGAGGGGGAAGAAACAATAAATATTTAAGCAAACAGATGCATAGCGATGCATGACATGACAAGTAGCGGTGTTAGGGGTGCCCTATCGCGGTATGAGGTGATACCGGTGAAGGGGGGAAACATCCGGGAAAGTATCCCCGGTGTTTCGCGTTTTCGCACAGATGAAACAGAGGTGGAAAGTTGCGTGTTCGCTATGCTAGGGATGCGTAGCGGATAAACGGGCTGCGTATTCAAATTCGTCTCGTCGTTCTGAGCAACTTTCATGTACAAAGTTTTTCCATCCGAGCTACGGTTTATTTTATATTAATTTTAAAAGATTTAAATCATTTTTAGGATTTATTTATTTAATTTAATCAACATTATCCAGAATAGTGTCTACTGACGTCATCATGACGTCAGCAAGACGTCAGCAGTTGACCAGGTCAACCTGACAGGTGGGTCCCGTTCGTCATACTCTGTTTTAATTAACTAACAGTTAATTAGGTTAATTAGTGATTAGGTTAATCTAATTATAATTAATTAACTTAATTAATTCCTTAATTAATTAATTAATTAATTATTTTTATTATTATTATACTTTATATTATTTTTTAAAAAAAATTCCCTTTTTTTTAATTAAAACGTTCTGGTCGTGGGGCCCCATTGTCATAGGGCCACTGGGGTCTATGCGGGCGTGCGGGTTACGGGCTTCACCCAAACGGGCGATGGCCCGAGTGGGGGGGGGGGGCGAGCCCGACAGGGGAAAAACGGGGCGAGGCCACCGGGTGCCACCGGCGGACGACCGCGGCGCGGCAGCCATTAAGGGGGCCCCGGCGGAGGCGGCCAGCATGGCAGTGGCAGGCACGGCAGCTTGGGGCGGGGCCGGCAATGGTAGGGATGCGGAGGGAGCCGGGTCACGGCCACGGCGGGCGCAGAGGGGAAGGGGGCCGCGGCCAGCGTCAGGAGGCCGGGGCACGGGCGCCGGTGCGCGGCCAAGGCGCGGCGCGGCAGCGGTGAGCGCGGGGCCGGAGCGCGCGCGGGGTGGAAGCCGCGGCCAAGGGCATGGCCGTGTGGCAGCGGGCGCGGGCGGCGGGGCTGCATCGCCGGTGAGGCGAGGCCGCGCACGCGCGGGCGAAGTGGTAGCCGGGCGCGTGCAAAGGGGGCGGAGGCCGAGCGGGACGGACCCGAGCCATGACCAGCGAGGGGGGGGGGCGCGGCCGCGGCGAGGTGCGGTGACCAGGGGGGTCGGGCGTGGCGGACACGGGACGGAGGGATGGTGCGCTCGGCACAGGAGCTCACCGCGGGATGGTGGGGTCTAGGCAACTGGGCTTGGGGAGGAGGACGGAGACGACGGTTCGACGGGGAGGCAGGCCGGCGAAGGAGGTCCGTCGAGGAGGAGGGCGGCGAGGCGGCGTTCCGGCCGACGGGATCCGGGGCGACGGGGTCGGGCCCCTCCCCGATCCAGATCCAGCCGAGCGCGGGGGGCGCTGGGAAGGAGGGTTGAGGAGGTGGGAGCTGGGCGGCGGTGGCGATGGTGAACGGCGGCGGGGCGACGGGGATCGACGGCGGCGTCAGGCCGATGGGATCGGGGGGTTCGCCCCGATCCAGATCGGGGGAGGGAGCGAGGGGGGGCGAGCGGGGTGGGGCGAGTGGGGGGGAGTGGGGATCGGGTGGGTTAGGGTTTGCCTGGGGGTGGGGGGATAAGGCAGGGGCGGGGTGGGCTGGCCTGGCGGCCCGTCGGCTTCCTGGGCCGAGGCCCAGATGGCCAGGGGGTTCTCTCCCTCTCTTTTATTTTTTTGTTTTACCTTTTGTCTTTTCTTTTTATTTATTCTTTTCTGTTCTAGTTTAGTCATACTTTATTTTAGTTTTTTTATAAAACATGACCATAGCTCCTAAAATAAGGTTTCAGAACATCCCTCTACCATAAAAAGTTTGGTGGTCAATTAAACTAGTTTAACATTTGTTTATTATTTAAAATCATTTGAATAATTGTTTTGCTATGGTTTTATTCACTTTAGAGTATTTAATCATTTCATAAAAGTGTGGTTCCTCCACCATAATTGATTATGATTTAGTTGCAACAATTTGAACATTTTTGATTTGACTATTGGAAACTTTTAATGTTTGACTTCAATTGAAATTTGAATTTGGCTCGGATCTGAACTAACACGAGATTATCAATAGTAATCGTGGTGACATGGCATCATTACCAGAGGGTTACTGTAGCTTGATTAACCGGGCGTCACACCACCGGGGTCAAGTTTCTTGTGTCTGAGCAATGCATTGAACAATGTGGCAAACCGCTTGTTGGTGAAAGCGAGACAACAATCTTGAAGATCATCGGCCAACTCCTTGATACCACATGCCCTATAGAAGTTTGCACAAAAGTGCCTCATGCACCATCGATGGTGCAACTTTCTATGTCCAGGAATGTCAACCACCACCGCATTGAGAATTCCTGGATGGCGATCCGATATGACACAAATTTCCCTTTCAGCCGGTAATACCCTTGTTCTCAATTGACGCAAGAACCACTCCCAGTTATCATTGTTCTCCACCTCAACCAAAGCGAAAGCCAAAGGCAACACCCGGTTATTGGCATCACTTGCTACTGCAACCAATAAAGTGCCCTTGTATTGTCCGGTCAAGAACGTGCCATCAATGGCGATGACGGGCCGACAATGCTCAAAAGCCCTCATGCATTGCTCAAAGGCCCAAAATGCACGGCCAAATACTCGGACGGTCCTCCCGTTGTGAATCAATGTTTGGTGCCCATGAGGCTCAACCACGTGAACCATGCCTGGGTTTGTAGTGGCCATAGCTAACAACAACCTAGGGAGTCGGTTGTATGCTTCCTTCCAATTGCCATACAACATCTTGAATGCGGATTGCTTTGCCTTTCATGCCTTGCCGTACTTCACCTTGTAATGAAAGATGGCTTTCACAAGGTCAATGACACTCTTGATGCTCATTGTTGGAAGTGTGGATATTTGGTTGGAAAGCCTATAAGCGATGAACTCGGACGTGAGTTGTCTGTGTTGTTGGTACACAAGCTTGCCATCCGCATTCTTGTGCCGGCACATGTGATTTGGTAGACAACTTACTTTGCGCCAAGTGGGACCTCCTTTCCATGGCCTTGCACGCACAATCCATGGACAACTTGGCACTTCACATTTGACCGTGTAACGCACATTGACGTCCGAGTTGGCTACTTTATGTGGACGATAATGCGTAACCGAGTAGTTGTCGAGCCACATCTTCAATTCCAAGAAGGATTGAAACTCACAACCGGGATATATCCCGTTCTTGCCGTCTTCCAAATCACGGTGAGAACTTGGCCTAGCTCCAAGAGATATGCATTTGCCACCATCCACAACGGCTTCATCCGCGAGACTAAGATCATTGAACAATGGTGTCTTGTGATCCCGCCCAAATACCTTCTTGAATGCTTGGGCCTCCTTCGGTGTGAACCCCTCCTCATCAACTTCTTCATCGGGACCATCGTCATCCGAGTCCGATGCATATGCACGGGAAAAAGGGATGGATTGGTCCATTGTCTCTTGCACATGATATTGGTCGAGATCACCCACATTGTTGTCATGGATATCAACTTCGTTGTCATCCTCCTCGTACTCATCATTCTCCTCTTCAAAACCTTCATTTTGGTTGTTTGGAGTCGGGCTCAATGTTGGCCAATCTTGTTGCGTGAAATGAGGTTCACTCATTTGATCTTGGTTCATGGGTGGTGGAGTGCTAGCAACCAACGGGGAGGGGTTCCGGTTCAAGTCCAAATTCAAAGTAGACTCAACCTTCTTGGAGGCAAATAACTCAAGAGCCTTGTCTAGAGATTCGGCAACCGTCTCCTTGTATGCAACCCAACGTTGCTCGGAGTTCACACGCATTGTCTTCCAACGGATGTGCATTCCAAAACCAACATTATGCCTTCCCACGAACTCAACAACGTCACTTGGGTCCATCCAATTCAAATCCTTCCTCACTTGGTCCAAGAGCTCCGCATAGCTTGGACTACTCTCAAACACCATGTCAAGCTCATCCGGGTCTGGCTCAACATTGCCTTTTAAAAAGGCCTCTTTATCCACATGATGAACATAAACACATGTTCTCCCCATCCCTACAATAATAAAAAACACACATATATCAAGTAAGTACTTAACAAAAAATATTTGCACAAAATACATATGCCATAACATATATATGAATTAATAACCCTAACCCCCACTTAACAATAACCACAACCCTAACCATAGCATAACCCTAACACCAACATGAAACACACATAACTCTAACCCTAGCATATTATGAAAGCCTAACCAACACAAATTAGCAAAGAAACATAACATGATTCAATACAAATTTGCAAATCCAAGCCAAAACTAGGGTTTCCCCAAAGTAGCAATATTTGAGCAAATGTGACAATTCATAAGGATGAAAACGAGGGGATCGAAGGAGATTACCTTAAGGGAGGGGTTGGCTTCGAAATCCACGGTCAAATACTTCGGATTTGCAAGATTTGAGAAGGATTTGAGAGGGGTGAGGGGAAGAGAGGAGGGGCGCAAGGCTAAGGGTTTGTGTAGGGTGGGGTGTGTGGGTGGGGGTGGGATGGGAGAGAGGGTGGGGCCAGCCTAAGTGGAACACAGACTGTGCAGCGCCCAAGAGCAAGGCGCTGCACATTACAAGTGTGGCGCCTAAGTCTGAGGCGCTGCAGTGCTGTCTGTGGGGCCGCAACTGGACCAGGGCTGCCACGCTGGCACGAGGTGCGACGCCCAAGAGAGAGGCGCTGCATAGTAGTGTGTGGCGCCCAGCTATCGGGCGCCACACAAAAGGGTTAGCAGAGTGAAATTTTTTCGGAACGAGGTCAGTTTGTGATTTGATTTGGACCTCAGGTCAAATATGTGATTTCTGCCTATGTTCGTCGCCGCTTCGCGCTCTCCTCTCCGATTGCGGGGGCGTCGGTCCGCTCGCCTCACGCGATTTTGCGGGCGACGGAGGTACTAACTTTTTCTTTCTTCTTGGAAATTGTAACAAGGAGATTGGAATTCGAAGTCGAATCAGATGAAATCAGTACTCCTCCATTCCACAACAATATAGTGCGCCCGCGCTTCTCAAGATCTAACTTTGACCGTAAATTTAATCAACGAGACCGATTGCAGCGGGAGCAAGAGCTATACCACTGAATACATGATCGGTCTTGTTGGTTAAATTTACAGTCAAATTTAGATCTCAAGATGCGTGGACACACTACATTGTGGAACGGAAGGAGTAGTTCGGTCCTAGCCATGATAAGAAATTCAAAATCACAAGGGGTAAAGCTCCTCCTGGCATGTTTGCGCTTGGGTTTTTTTTTTGGAAACTCGCCATCTTTATTCATTCAAGGCAATCGACATAGGTACAAGGTTTGGGTTACAAGAATTCTCAACCAAACATGTCTATCTAGGGCTAGATTACAAGCAAATTTGACGAGATTGTGAGCCTCAAAATTAAAATTTCTACGTTCATGGATAAAAGAGCAAGAAATAAAACTATTACAATAATTTGATATTTTGCCCTCGGAGTTGGTGCAGGTGGAAGTGGGGGACTAAATAGCCCATCTCACTTAAATTGACTTAGTGGGCTCCCATCGGATAGAAAAATAATAATCAGGCAATCCCACTAATTCCATTTGGAGCCCACCTCGCCCTATTAACACAACTCCCATAGACTTAGGGGCTGTTTGGTTCGCTGCACTGCATGTGGCTCGCATCTATCATGCAAAAAATGTTTGTTTGGTACACTGCATGGGCTTTTGAGCCTGGCCCGGTGGATGCAAAATTAGGCCTCTCAGCCTTCCAGGCTGAGGGGAACGTAAGTTTCGAGCGTAGCTCGCCTGCAGGCTCGTTGCCTCGCTCGTTCCCTTCTTTTTCCATCTTCTATCCAGCGCCACCATCATCCTCGTCAAGCACCGCCGCCGTCGTTCGTCCTCCACCAAGCTCCGTCGCCATCCTCGTTCGTCCTCGACTAAGCTCAGCCGCCTCCATCCTCGACCAAGCGCCGCTGCCGCCCTCGACAAGCCGTCGTAGGCCGGATCCTGATGCCTCGCACCACCGCAGGCCGATCTTGCCATCTGGAGCCGCCGCCGCAGGCCGGATCTCGCCATCTGGAGCCGCCACCGCGCCCTCTCCAAGCTCCAGCGCCGGCCAGGTCAAAGTGCTGCAGTCCTTGGCCGTCATCATCAATCGCCGGTGCCGCCCTTGCCCAAGCTCTCCCGCCAGCCTCTTTAAGGGTAGCAGTTCTTGGCTGCCCTCGTCAAGCGCCGCGGCGGCCTTGGTCAACAGCCTCGTCAAGTGCCATCTGCGCCATCTTGAGTTCACCTTGTACATCCATATCATGCAAAGTTCACCAAACACCATCTCGCCTCATTCTTGCATCAGTCCAACCAGGCCACACTCACCCAGCATCATCCATGCGATGCAGCCTAAAACTACCCAGGGAACCAAACACGCCCTTAACGTGCGTAAAAGAGGGCGGCGCCGCAGCGTGCTCACCATCCACCCTCACCTCACTGGTTGTGCCCAGCAGCGGGCGCTCATGTGTGCGCGGCGCGCGTGCGGCCTCCACCTCCGCCCCGCTGGCATGCGTCCAGTAGCGGCCATCCCCTCCTCCTGGTGTCATGCTCCCGCGGCGGATCCTCCTTGCCCCAGCCGTCTTCGGCCGGATCTACGTCGTGTTCGTCCTTCTGTTGGCCGAAGCAGGCGTGCAAGGTGCCCCTACTGCCCCGTGTGCGCACTCCACCCCGTCACACTGGCCCATGCGTAGCGAGGGGCTCTCTGCCCACTTGGTGTCCAGATCCAACGATGGCACATTGAAATTCTTTGCAAGCTTAATTGAGTAACTAAGCTCACCGTGGATTATGTGGGATCCCACATGTGCCCACATAATTTGTGTATGTTCTAATGGGATGTCCGGTTATTCCCACTAAACCTACTGGGACTAAGCGGGCTAAAGGTGGGATGACCATATATAGTCCCACCTGCAGCCTTAGCTCGAGGGCTCCCAGTTTTGGAGATACATCCAACGGATTAAGGAGGATATTTGGTTAGGGATCTTCTTCACTGTTGGAAATGGGGGAAGGGAGCCAATTCTAGTTGGATCCTTGGCTAGGTGGTGAGTCACTTAACACTTAGAGTGAACTTCCCTAGTCTATATGCTATCTGCACCGACCGATGATCCTGATTTCCATAGCTTCCCAATATGGGCAATGGAACATCTTGTTCCGTCACATATTTGGGCAGGAGGAAACTGAGGAGTGGGCTAGATTGCGGGCAGCCTCCCGCCAGTGTTGCCGGATTATACAAACACCGTCTCTTGGATCATCACACCTTCGGATGAGTTCTCGATGAGCTCGGCATACCAGGCACTATCTCGGCCGTCCACTATTCCCTAGTTGTCTCCTCTATGGAAGGCACCATTGCTTTTGAAGATTAAGATTTTTGTATGACAACTATTACGGGACCGCATCCCCTTGGGGACAGAGGTGCTTAAGTGGCACAGCCCGGGTGATGGCATTTGTCCCTCTGTGCAGTATTGGAAACCAAGACCCACATCATATTCTTGTGCACGACAGCATGGGTCCTCTAGACTTTCGTCCGCGAGGCACTAGGGTCCGACTGGGAGGCCCTGCGAAGTCCCTTCAAACTAGAGCTACCCAGTCCGGGAGGCATCGCCGCTTATTCTGGCTAATCTTTGCAGCGATGTCATGGATGTTATGGACGACACGTAATAAAATGGTGATTGAGTGGGTCTTTCGCGACAGGTCTCTGACTCCTTCAAATTCCTTGCTTTTCTGTAGCACTGGCACCCGCTCTTTAGGCAGCGCGACCGCAACCGGCTCGGACTCATGCTAGATGCGCTTCTGCCTACCACGCGTCGCTTATCTTCATCATAGGGCCGCATGGCGGTCGCCACTTGGTGGTTTTTTTCTTATTTATCTTTATGTTTTCTTTGGGTGTGTTTGTGTTGTTCCTCAGCCGTCATACTAGCTATGCCATTTGTATGTTGGTTGTATGGATGGTTGCTTTATTTATAAAGTAGGGTGAAAGCCTATTTCGAGATCAACTCTATGAGTTTCAGTCCCCTAGTGAAAACCTAGGTTTTTTGGTCCTCTGGTGGTGCTCACTCCGCCGTCGTGGGTATCCTTGTCCTGACTCTCCTACAACACGTTCTCCTTGTACATAACCGACTGGATGTATCTCTAGAACCCTAGATACCTATATAAACTGAGGGATAGGGCTCGTAGACGACACACAACGATCTCGAGGTAGATCATCTATACTCTGTACTCCACCCAAAAGCAATAAAACACAAACATGGCGTAGGGTTTTTATCTCTAAGGAGAGCCCGTGCCTGGGTAAAAACGCATGCCCCTATTACCATCGTGTCAAGACCCTTAGTTCGGGACCTTCTACCCGAGATCTACCGAATTTAGTTCCGTCAAGATCTATCTGGGGGGATTTTTTTGCTAAAAAAGACTCAGGTCATTATAAAAGTTCACGAGAAGTGCAAACCACCCAAAACGTAATAAAAATTACATCAAGGCCACTAGACCACCGAACGATTACTACCACCGCCAGGATGAGCCACTCACGCGTTAGTGCTTCCTTACCGGAGTTGGATTTGAAGGAAATATGCCCTAGAGGCAATAATAAAGTTATTATTTATTTCCTTATATCATGATAAATGTTTATTATTCATGCTAGAATTGTATTAACCAGAAACATAATACATGTGTGAATACATAGACAAACATAGTGTCACTAGTATGCCTCTACTTGACTAGCTCGTTGATCGAAGATGGTTAAGTTCCCTAACCATAGACATGAGTTGTCATTTGATTAACGGCATCACATCATTAGGAGAATGATGTGATTGACTTGACCCATTTCGTTAGCTTAGCACTTGATCATTTAGTTTGTTGCTATTGCTTTCTTCATGACTTATACATGTTCCTATGACTATGAGATTATGCAACTCCTGTTTACCGGAAGAACACTTTGTGTGCTACCAAACGTCACAACGTAACTGGGTGATTATAAAGGTGCTCTACAGGTGTCTCCGAAGGTACTTTTTGGGTTGGCGTATTTCGAGATTAGGATTTGTCACTCCGATTGTCGGAGAGGTATCTCTGGGCCCTCTTGGTAATGCACATCACATAAGCCTTGCAAGCATTGCAACTAATAAGTTAGCTGCGGGATGATGGATTACGGAACGAGTAAAGAGACTTACCGGTAACGAGATTGAACTAGGTATTGAGATACCGATGATCAAATCTCGGGCAAGTAACATACCGATGACAAAGGGAACAACGTATGTTGTTATGCGGTCTGACCGATAAAAGATCTTCGTAGAATATGTAGGAGCCAATATGAGCATCTAGGTTCCGCTATTGGTTATTGACCGGAGACGTGTCTCGGTCATGTCTACATTGTTCTCGAACCTGTAGGGTCCGCACGCTTAACGTTACGATGACAGTTTCATTATGAGTTTATATATTTTGATGTACCGAAGGTTGTTCGGAGTCCCGGATATGATCACGGACATGATGAGGAGTCTCGAAATGGTCGAGACATAAAGATCGATATATTGGACGGCTATATTCGGACACCGGAAGTGTTTCGGGTGATTTCGGAGAAAACCGGAGTGCCGGAAGGGTTACCGGAACCCCCCGGGGAAGTATTGGGCCTTAGTGGGCCTGAGGGGAGAGAGAGGGCAGCAGCCCAGGAGGTGGCGCCCCCCCTCCCATGGGGATTCCGAATTGGACTAGGGGAGGGGGGCGCGGCCCCTCTTTCCCTCTCTCTCTCTCCCTCTCTTTCCTTTCCCCTTCTCTCTTCCTAGTTGGACTAGGAAAGGGGAGTCCTACTCCTACTAGGAGGAGGACTCCCCCCTCCTTGGCGCGCCCCAAGGGCCGGCCGGCCTCTCCCCCTTGCTCCTTTATATACAGGGGCAGGGGGCACCTCTAGACACACAAGTTGATCTTTGTGATCGTTCTCTTCGCCGTGTGCGGTGCCCCCCGCCACCATAATTCTCGATAATATTGTAGCGGTGCTTAGGCGAAGCCCTGTGATGGTAGAACATCAAGATCGTCACCACGCCGTCGTGCTGACGGAACTCTTCCCCGACACTTTGCTGGATCGGAGTCCGGGGATCGTCATCGAGCTGAACGTGTGCTAGAACTCGGAGGTGTCGTAGTTTCGGTGCTTGATCGGTCGGGCCGTGAAGACGTACGACTACATCAACCGCGTTGTGCTAACGCTTCCGCTTCCGGTCTACGAGGGTACGTAGACAACACTCTCCCCTCTTGTTGCTAGGCATCACCATGATTTTGCGTGTGCGTAGGAAATTTTTTGAAATTACTACGTTCCCTAACAGTGGCATCCGAGCCTAGGTTTTATGCGTTGATGTTGTGCACGAGTAGAACACAAGTGAGTTGTGGGCGATATAAGTCATACTTCTTACCATCATGTCATACTTTGGTTCGGCGGTATTGTTGGATGAAGCGGCTCGGGCCGACATTACGCGTACGCTTACGCGAGACTGGTTCTACCGACGTGCTTTGCACACAGGTGGCTGGCGGGTGTCAGTTTCTCCAACTTTAGTTGAACCAAGTGTGGCTACGCCCGGTCCTTGCGAAGGTTAAAACAGCACCAACTTGACAAACTATCGTTGTGGTTTTGATGCGTAGGTAAGAACGGTTCTTGCTAAGCCCGTAGCAGCCACATAAAACTTGCAACAACAAAGTAGAGGACGTCTAACTTGTTTTTGCAGGGCATGTTGTGATGTGATATGGTCAATACATGATACTAAATTTTATTGTATGAGATGATCATGTTTTGTAACCGAGTTATCGGCAACTGGCAGGAGCCATATGGTTGTCGCTTTATTGTATGCAATGCAATTGCGCTGTAATGCTTTACTTTATCACTAAGCGGTAGCGATAGTCGTGGAAGCATAAGATTGGCGAGACGACAACAATGCTACGATGGTGATCAAGGTGTTGCACCGGTGACGATGGTGATCATGACGGTGCTTCGAAGATGGAGATCACAAGCATACGATGATGATGGCCATATCATATCACTTATATTGATTGCATGTGATGTTTATCTTTTATGCATCTTATCTTGCTTTGATTGACGGTAGCATTATAAGATGATCCCTCACTAAATTATCAAAGTATAAGTGTTCTCCCTGAGTATGCACCGTTGCGAAAGTTCTTCGTGCTGAGACACCACGTGATGATCAGGTGTGATAGGCTCTACGTTCAAATACAATGGATGCAAAACAGTTGCACACGCGGAATACTCAGGTTTAACTTGACGAGCCTAGCATATAACAGATATGGCCTCGGAACACGGAGACCGAAAGGTCGAGCGTGAATCATATAGTAGATATGATCAACATATTGATGTTCACCATTGATACTACTCCATCTCACGTGATGATCGGACATGGTTTAGTTGATTTGGATCACGTGATCACTTAGAGGATTAGAGGGATATCTTTCTAAGTGGGAGTACTTAAGTAATATGATTAATTAAACTTAAATTTATCATGAACTTAGTACCTGATAGTATCTTGCTTGTCTATGTTTGATTGTAGATAGATGGCTCGTGCTGTTGTTCCATTGAATTTTAATGCGTTCCTTGAGAAAGCAAAGTTGAAAGATGATGGTAGCAATTACACGGACTGGGTCTGTAACTTGAGGATTATCCTCATTGCTGCACAGAAGAATTACGTCCTGGAAGCACCGCTAAGTGCCAAGCCTGCTGCAGGAGCAACACCAGATGTTATGAACGTCTGGCAGAGCAAAGCTGATGACTACTTGATAGTTCAGTGTGCCATGCTTTACGGCTTAGAACCGGGTCTTCAACGATGTTTTGAACGTCATGGAGCATATGAGATGTTCCAGGAGTTGAAGTTAATATTTCAAGCAAATGCCCGGATTGAGAGATATGAAGTCTCCAATAAGTTCTATAGCTGCAAGATGGAGGAGAATAGTTTTGTCAGTGAACACATACTCAAAATGTCTGGGTATCATAATCACTTGACTCAACTGGGGGTTAATCTTCCTGTTGATAGTGTCATTGACAGAGTTCTTCAATCACTGCCACCAAGCTACAAAAGCTTCATGATGAACTATAATATGCAAGGGATGAATAAGACTATTCCTGAGCTCTTCGCAATGCTAAAAGCCGCGGAGGTAGAAATCAAGAAGGAGCATCAAGTGTTGATGGTCAATAAGACCACCAGTTTCAAGAAAAAGGGCAAAGGGAAGAAGAAAGGGAACTTCAAGAAGAACAGCAAATAAGTTGCTGCTCAGGAGAAGAAACCCAAGTCTGGACCTAAGCCTGAGACTGAGTGCTTCTACTGCAAGCAGACTGGTCACTGGAAGCGGAACTGCCCCAAGTATTTGACGGATAAGAAGGATGGCAAAGTGAACAAAGGTATATGTGATATACATGTTATTGATATGTACCTTACTAATGCTCGCAGTAGCACCTGGGTATTTGATACTGATTCTGTTGCTAACATTTGCAACTCGAAACAGGGGCTACGGATCAAGCGAAGATTGGCTAAGGACGAGGTGACGATGCGCGTGGGAAATGGTTCCAAAGTCGATGTGATCGCGGTCGGCATGCTACCTCTACATCTACCTTCGGGATTAGTATTAGACCTAAATAATTGTTATTTGGTGCCAGCGTTGAGCATGAACATTATATCTGGATCTTGTTTGATGCGAGACGGTTATTCATTTAAATCAGAGAATAATGGTTGTTCTATTTATATGAGTAATATCTTTTATGGTCATGCACCCTTGAAGAGTGGTCTATTTTTTATGAATCTCGATAGTAGTGATACACATATTCATAATGTTGAAATCAAAAGATGCAGAGTTGATAATGATAGTGCAACTTATTTGTGGCACTGCCGTTTAGGTCATATCGGTGTAAAGCGGCATGAAGAAACTCCATACTGATGGGCTTTTGGAACCACTTGATTATGAATCACTTGGTACTTGCGAACCGTGCCTCATGGGTAAGATGACTAAAACGCCGTTCTCCGGTACTATGAGAGAGCAACGGATTTGTTGGAAATCATACATACAGATGTATGTGGTCCAATGAATGTTGAGGCTCGTGGCGGATATCGTTATTTTCTCACCTTCACAGATGATTTAAGCAGATATGGGTATATCTACTTAATGAAACATAAGTCTGAAACATTTGAAAAGTTTAAAGAATTTCAGAGTGAAGTTGAAAATCATCGTAACAAGAAAATAAAGTTTCTACGATCTGATCGTGGAGGAGAATATTTGAGTTACGAGTTTGGTCTACATTTGAAACAATGCGGAATAGTTTCGCAACTCACGCCACCCGGAACACCACAGCGTAATGGTGTGTCCGAACGTCGTAATCGTACTTTATTAGATATGGTGCGATCTATGATGTCTCTTACTGATTTACCGTTATCGTTTGGGGGTTATGCTTTAGAGACGGCTGCATTCGCGTTAAATAGGACACCATCGAAATCCGTTGAGACGACGCCTTATGAACTGTGGTTTGGCAAGAAACCAAAGTTTTCATTTCTGAAAGTTTGGGGTTGCGATGCTTATGTGAAAAAGCTTCAACCTGATAAGCTCGAACCCAAATCGAAGAAATGTGTCTTCATAGGATACCCAAAGCAGACTGTTGGGTACACCTTCTATCACATATCCGAAGGCAAGACTTTTGTTGCTAAATTCGGAGTTTTTCTAGAGAAGGAGTTTCTCTCGAAAGAAGTGAGTGGGATAAAAGTAGAACTTGATGAGGTAACTATACCTGCTCCCTTATTGGAAAGTAGTACATCACAGAAACCGGTTTCTGTGACACCTACACCAATTAGTGAGGAAGCTAATGATAATGATCATGAAACTTCAGATCAAGTTACTACCGAACCTCGTAGATCAACCAGAGTAAGATCCGCACCAGAGTGGTACGGTAATCCTGTTCTGGAAGTCATGCTACTAGATCATGATGAACCTACGAACTATGAAGAAGCGATGGTGAGCCCAGATTCCGCAAAATGGCTAGAAGCCATGAAATCTGAGATGGGATCCATGTATGAGAACAAAGTATGGACTTTGGTTGACTTGCCCGTTGATCGGCAAGAAATTGAGAATAAATGGATCTCCAAGAAGAAGACTGACAATGACGGTAATGTTACTGTCTATAAAGCTCGACTTGTTGCAAAAGGTTTTCGACAAGTTCAAGGGATTGACTACGATGAGACCTTCTCACTCGTAGCGATGCTTAAGTCTGTCCGAATCATGTTAGCAATTACCGCATTTTATGATTATGAAATTTGGCAAATGGATGTCAAAACTGCATTCCTGAATGGATTTCTGGAAGAAGAGTTGTATATGATGCAACCAGAAGGTTTTGTCGATCCAAAGGGAGCTAACAAAGTGTGCAAGCTCCAGCGATCCATTTATGGACTGGTGCAAGCCTCTCGGAGTTGGAATAAACGCTTTGATAGTGTGATCAAAGCATTTGGTTTTGTACAGACTTTTGGAGAAGCCTGTATTTACAAGAAAGTGAGTGGGAGCTCTGGAGCATTTCTGATATTATATGTGGATGACATATTATTGATTGGAGATAATATAGAAATCCTGGATAGCATAAAGGGATACTTGAATAAGAGTTTTTCAATGAAAGACCTCGGTGAAGCTGCTTACATATTGGGCATTAAGATCTATAGAGATAGATCAAGACGCTTAATTGGACTTTCACAAAGCACATACCTTGACAAGGTTTTGAAGAAGTTCAAAATGGATCAAGCAAAGAAAGGGTTCTTGCCTGTGTTACAAGGTGTGAAGTTGAGTAAGACTCAATGTCCGACCACCACAGAAGATAGAGAGAAAATGAAAGATGTTCCCTATGCTTCAGCCATAGGCTCTATCATGTATGCAATGCTGTGTACCAGACCTGATGTGTGCCTTGCTATAAGTCTAGCAGGGAGGTACCAAAGTAATCCAGGAGTGGATCACTGGACAGCGGTCAAGAACATCCTGAAATACCTGAAAAGGACTAAGGATATGTTTCTCGTATATGGAGGTGACAAAGAGCTCATCGTAAATGGTTACGTTGATGCAAGCTTTGACACTGATCCGGACGATTCTAAATCGCAAACCGGGTACGTATTTTTACTAAACGGAGGAGCTGTCAGTTGGTGCAGTTCAAAACAAAGCGTCGTGGCGGGATCTACATGTGAAGCAGAGTACATAGCTGCTTCGGAAGCAGCAAATGAAGGAGTCTGGATGAAGGAGTTCATATCCAATCTAGGTGTCATACCTAGTGCATCGGGTCCAATGAAAATCTTTTGTGACAATACTGGTGCAATTGCCTTGGCAAAGGAATCCAGATTTCACAAGAGAACTAAGCACATCAAGAGACGCTTCAATTCCATTCGGGATTTAGTCCAAGTGGGAGACATAGAAATTTGCAAGATACATACGGATCTGAATGTTGCAGACCCGCTGACTAAGCCTCTTCCACGAGCAAAACATGATCAGCACCAAGGCTCCATGGGTGTTAGAATCATTACTATGTAATCTAGATTGTTGACTCTAGTGCAAGTGGGGGACTGAAGGAAATATGCCCCAGAGGCAATAATAAAGTTATTATTTATTTCCTTACATCATGATAAATGTTTATTATTCATTCTAGAATTGTATTAACCGGAAACATAATGCATGTGTGAATACATAGACAAACATAGTGTCACTAGTATGCCTCTACTTGACTAGCTCGTTGATCGAAGATGGTTAAGTTTCCTAACCATAGACATGAGTTGTCATTTGATTAACGGGATCACATCATTAGGAGAATGATGTGATTGACTTGACCCATTTCGTTAGCTTAGCACTTGATCGTTTAGTTTGTTGCTATTGCTTTCTTCATGACTTATACATGTTCCTATGACTATGAGATTATGCAACTCCCGTTTATCGGAGGAACACTTTGTGTGCTACCAAACGTCACAACATAACTGGGTGATTATAAAGGTGCTCTACAGGTGTCTCCGAAGGTACTTGTTGGGTTAGCGTATTTCGAGATTAGGATTTGTCACTCTGATTGTTGAGAGGTATCTCTGGGCCCTCTCGGTAATGCACATCACATAAGGCTTGCAAGCATTGCAACTAATAAGTTAGCTGCGGGATGATGGATTACGAACGAGTAAAGAGACTTGCCGGTAATGAGATTGAACTAGGTATTGAGATACCGACGATCAAATCTTGGGCAAGTAACATACCGATGACAAAGGGAACAACATATGTTGTTATGCGGTCTGACCGATAAAAGATCTTCGTAGAATATGTAGGAGCCAATATGAGCATCCAGGTTCCGCTATTGGTTATTGACCGAAGATGTGTCTCGGTCATGTCTACATTGTTCTCGAACCCGTAGGGTCCGCACGCTTAACGTTATGATGACAGTTTCATTATGAGTTTATATATTTTGATGTACCGAAGGTTGTTCGGAGTCCCGGATATGATCACGGACATGACGAGGAGACTCGAAATGGTCGAAACATAAAGATCGATATATTGGACGGCTATATTCGGACACCGGAAGTGTTTCGGGTGATTTCGGAGAAAATCGGAGTGCCGAAAGGGTTACCGGAACCCCCCGGGGAAGTATTGGGCCTTAGTGGGCCTGAGGGGAGAGAGAGAGCAGCAGCCCAGGAGGTGGCGCGCCCCCTCCCATGGGGAGTCCGAATTGGACTAGGGGAGGGGGCGCGGTGTTGGGGATCGTAGCAGAAATTTAAAATTTTCTACGCATCACCAAGATCAATCTATGGAGTAATCTAGCAACGAGGGGAAGGAGAGTGCATCTACATACCCTTGTAGATTGCTAAGCGGAAGCGTTCAAGTGAACGGGGTTGATGGAGTCGTACTCGTCGTGATCCAAATCACCGACGATCCTAGCGCCGAACGGACGGCACCTCCGTGTTCAACACACGTACGGAACGGAGATGTCTCCCACGCCTTGATCCAGCAAGGAGGAGGGAGAGGTTGAGGAAGAGAGTCCAACAGCAGCACGACGGCGTGGTGGTGATGGAGCTCGTGATTCTCCAGCAAGGCTTCGCCAAGCACTATGGAGGAGGAGGTGTAGGAGAAGGGAGGACTGCGCCAGGTTCAAGGGTGTGGCCGCCCTCCCACCCCTCCACTATTTATAGGTGGGGAGAGAGGGGGCCGACCCCCTTAGATCCCATCTAGGGTTGGGGGCGACGGCCAAGGGGGGGAGGAGTGCCTCCCAAGTCAAGTGGAGGCCCTCCCCCTTAGGGTTTCCCCTCTCCCATGCGCATGGGCCTTGGGGGGCTGGTGCCCTTGGCCCATTAAGGTTAGGGCGCCCCCCTACAACCCATGATGCTGTATTGGACATGGTGGAACATTTTCCGGACCTCCGGACCCCTCCGGAATCCTCCGGAACCTTCCGGAAGCTTCCCGGTACAATACCGAAAAAAACCAAACTTTTCCCGGAACCCGAACAACAACTTTCCATATATAAATCTTTACCTCCGGACCATTCCGGAACTCCTTGTGACATCCGGGATCTCATCCGGGACTCTGAACAACATTCGGTAATCACATACAAGTCTTCCTAATAACCCTAGCGTCATCGAACCTTAAGTGTGTAGACCCTATGGGTTCGGGAACCATGCAGACATGACCGAGACAACTCTCCGGCCAATAACCAACAGCGGGATCTGGATACCCATGTTGGCTCCCACATGTTCCACGATGATCTCATCGGATGAACCACGATGTCGAGGATTCAATCAATCCCATATTCAATTCCCTTTGTCCAGCGGTATTGTACTTGCCCGAGATTCGATCATCGGTATCCCGATACCTTGTTCAATCTCGTTACCGACAAGTCTCTTTACTCGTTCCGTAACACATCATCTCGTGATCAACTCCTTAGTCACATTGTGCACATTATGATGATGTCCTACCGAGTGGGCCCAGAGATACCTCTCCGTTACACGGAGTGACAAATCCCAGTCTCGATTCGTGCCAACCCAACAGACACTTTCGGAGATACCTGTAGTGAACCTTTATAGCCACCCAGTTACGTTCTGACGTTTGGCACACCCAAAGCACTCCTACGGTATCCGGGAGTTGCACAATCTCATGGTCTAAGGAAATGATACTTGGCATTAGAAAAGCTTTAGCATACGAACTACACGATCTTTGTGCTAGGCTTAGGATTGGGTCTTGTCCATCACATCATTCTCCTAATGATGTGATCCCGTTATCAATGACATCCAATGTCCATGGTCAGGAAACCGTAACCATCTTATTGATCAACGAGCTAGTCAACTAGAGGCTTACTAGGGACATGGTGTTGTCTATGTATCCACACATGTATCTGAGTTTCCTATCAATACAATTCTAGCATGGATAACAAACGGTTATCATGAACAATGAAATATAATAATAACCAATTTATTATTGCCTCTAGGGCATATTTCCAACAGTCTCCCACTTGCACTAGAGTCAATAATCTAGTTCACATCGCCATGTGATTAACACTCACAGGTCACATCACCATGTGACCAACATCCAAGAGTCTACTAGACTCAATGATCTAGTTCACATCACTATGTGATAAAAACTCAAAGAGTTCTGGGTTTGATCATGTTATTCTTGTGAGAGAGGTTGTAGTCAACGGTTCTTGCCATATTCAGATCCCTATGTATTTCGCAAAACTTTATATCGTAGATGCTGCTACCACGTTCCACTTGGAGCTATTCCAAATTAGGGCTCCATTATACATATCCGGTATCTCTACTCAGAGCTATCCGGATAGGTGTTAAGCTTGCATCGACGTAACTCTTTATGTCGAACTCTTTATCACCTCCATAACCGAGAAACATTTCCTTATTTCTCTAAGGATAATTTTGACTGCTATCTGGTGATCCACTCCTAGATCACCTTTGTACCCTCTTGCCAGACATGTGGCAAGGCACACATTAGGTGCGGTGCTTCAGCATGGCATACCGTATAGAGCCTATGAAAAAAGCATAGGGGACGACCTTCGTCCTTCCTCTTTCTTCTGCCGTGGTCAATCTTCGAGTCTTACTCAACTTCACACCTTACAACTCAGGTAAGAACCCCTTCTTTGACTGATCTATTTTGAACTCCTTCAAAAACATGTCAAGATGTGCATTCTTTGAAAGTATCATCAGGCGTTTTGATCTATCTCTATAGGTCTTGATGCCCAATATGTAAGCAGCTTTATCCAGGTCTTCCTTTGAAAAACACTCTTCAAACAACCGTTTATGCTTTCCAGAAATTCTACATCATTTTGAATCAACAATATGTCATCCACATATACTTATCAGAAATGTTGTAGTGCTCCCACTCACTTTCTTGTAAATACAAGTTTCTAACAAACATTGTATAAACCTAAAAGCTTTGATCACTCCATCAAAACATATATTCTGATTCCGAGATGCGCGCTCTAGTCCATAGAAGGATTGCTGGAGCCAGCATACCTTTTAGCATCCTTAGGATCGACAAAACCTTTTATTGTATCACATACAACTTTTCTTACGAAAACTGGTAAGAAAACTTGTTTTGACATCCATCTGTAAGATTTCATAATCGAAAAATACAGCTAATGCTAACATGATTCCAATGGACTTAAGCATCGCTACGGGTGAGAAATTCATCGTAGTCAACTCCTTGAACTTGTGAAAAGATTCTTTCCCATAAGTCGAGCTTCATAGACGGTAACATTACCGCCCACGTCCGTCTTCTTCTTAAAGATCCATTTATCTCAATAGCTTGCCGATCATCGGGCAAGTCCACCAAAGTCCATACTTTGTTCTGATATATGGATCCTATCTCGGATTTCATGGCTTCTAACCATTTGTCGGAATACGGGCCCACCATCACTTCTCCATAGCTCGTAGGTTCATTGTTGTCTAACAACATGATATCTAAGATAGGATTACCGTACCACTTAGGAGTAGTACATATCCTTGTCAACCTACGAGGTTCGATAGCAACTTGATCCGAAGCTTCATGATCACTATCATTAACTTCCTATTCAACAGATGTAGGTGCCACAGAAAACATCTTTCTATGTTGCATCACTCTCTGGTTGAAGTAAAGGTTCGACAACCTCATCAAGTTCTATCTTCCTCCCACTCAATTCTTTCGAGAGAAACTCCTTCTCGAGAAAGGACCCGTTCTTAGCGACAAACAATTTGCCCTCGGATCTGAGATAGAAGGTGTACCCAACTGTCACCTTTGGGTATCCTATGAAGATGTGTTTGTCCGCTTTGGGTTCGAGCTTCTCCGGCTGAAGCCCTAAGCATCGCATCCCCAAACATTAAGAAACGACAACTTTGGTTTCTTGCCAAACCAATGTTCATATGACGTCGTCTCAACGGACTTAGATGGTGTCCTATCTAAAGTGAATGCAACTGTCTTTAACGCATAACCTCAAAATGAAAACGGTAGATTGGTAAGAGACATCATAGATCGCACCATATCTCATAGGGTTCGATTACGACGTTCGGACACACCATAACCCAGTGGTGTTCTAGGTGGCTTCAACTGTGAAACAATTCCACAATGTCTTAAGTGATTGCCAAACTCATAACTCAGAAAATCCCCTTTTGATCAGATCGTAGGAACATGATCTTATTGTTATGATGATTCTTAACTTCACTCTGAAATCGCTTGAACTTTTCAAACGTTTTCAGACTTGTGCTTCATTAAGTAAATATACCTATATCTACTCAAATCGTCAGTGAAGATGAGAAAATAGCGATATCCACCACACGCTTCAATTCTCATTGGATCACACGCATCAGCATGTATGATTTCCAGCAAGTCACTTGCCCGTTTCATTGTACCTGAAAACGGGGTCTTAGTCATCCTGCCCATGAGGCATGGCTTGCATGTGTCAAGCGATTCAAAATCAAGTGACTCCAAACATCCATCGACATGGAGTTTCTTCATGTATCTTACGCCAATATGACCTAAGAGGCAGTGCCACAAGAAAGTGGTACTATCTACATCTTTTGGCGTGAACATGTGTATTACTACGACCGAGATTCAATGAACCATTCACATAGGGTGCATGACCATGAAAGGTATCATTCATGTAAACAGAATAACCATTATTCTCTAACTTAAATGAATGACCGTATTGCAATGAACATGATCTAATCATATTCATGCTCAACGTAGACACCTGATAACATTTATCTAGGTTCAATACTAATCCCGAAGGCAGATGGAGCGTGCGATGGTGATCTCAACAACTTTGGAAACACTTCCAACACACATCGTCACCTCACCCTTAGCCAGTCTCCGTTTAGTATGTAGATTTTGCTTCAAGTCACCAATAATAGCAACTGAACCGGTATCCAATACCCCGGTGCTACCAGGAGTACTAGTGAGGTACACATTAATAACACATATATACTTTGTTGAAGTTGCCAGCCTTCTTATCTACCATGCATTTGGGGTAATTCCGCTACCAGTGACCGTTCCCCTTATAATAGAAGCACTTAGTCTCGGGTTTGGGTTCAACCTTGGGATCCTTCACTGGAGCAGCAACTGTTTTGCCATCCATGAAGTTTCCCTTCTAGCCCTTGCCCTTCCTGAAACCAGTGGTCTTGTTAAACCGTCAACACTTGATGCTCCTTCTTGATTTCTACCTTTTGCGGTCTTAAGCACCACGAACAGCTCCGGGATCAACTCCATCCCTTGCATGTCATAGTTCATCACGAAGATCTAGTAGCTTAGTGATAGTGGCTAGAGAACTCTATCAATCACTATCTTATCTGGAAGTTTAACTCCCACTTGATTTAAGTGATTGTAGCACCCAGACATTCTGAGCACATGCTCACTAACTGAGCTGTTCTCCTCCATCTTGTTGGCAAAAGAACTTGTCAGAGGTCTCACACCTCTCAACACAGGCATGAGCCTGAAATCCCAATTTCAGCTCTTGGAACATCTCATATGTTCTATGGCGTTCAAAACGTCATTGGAATCCCGATTCTAAGCCGTAAAGTATGGTGCACTAAACTATCAGGTAGTCATCAGAATGTGTCTGTCAGGTGTTCACAACATCCATAGACGCGTTGTAGGGGTTTGCACATCGAGTGGTGCATCAAAGACGTAAGCCTTCTGTGTAGCAGTGAGGACACTCCTCGGACTACGGACCTAGTCCGCATCATTGCTTACAATATCTTTCAACCTAATCTTTCTCTAGGAATGTATTAAAACAGGGAGCTACAACGTGAGCTATTTATCTACAACATATTTGCGAAGACAATTTAGACTATGTTCATGATAATTGAGTTCATCTAATCAAATTAATTTAATGAACTCCCACTTAGATAGACATCCCTCTAGTCATCTAAGTGAAACATGATCTGAATCGACTAGGCCGTGTCCGATCATCACCTGAGACAGACTAGTCATCAACGGTGAACATCTCATGTTGATCGTATCTTCTATACAACTCATGTTCGACCTTTCGGTCTTCCGTGTTCCGAGGCCATGTCTATACATGCTAGGCTCGTCAAGTCAACCTAAGTGTTTCGCATGTGTCCCGAGGACATGTCTGTACATGCTAGGCTCGTCAACACCCATTGTATTCGAACGTTAGAATCTATCACACCCGATCATCACGTGGTGCTTCGAAACAACGAACCTTCGCAACGGTGCACAGTTAGGGGGAACACTTTTCTTGAAATTTTAGAGAGGGATCATCTTATTTAAGCTACCGTCATTCTAAGCAAATAAGATGTAAAACATGATAAACATCACATGCAATCAAATAGTGACATGATATGGCCAATATCATTTTGCTCCTTTTGATCTCCATCTTCGGGGCTCCATGATCATCATTGTCACCGGCATGACACCATGATCTCCATCATCATGATCTCCATCATCGTGTCTTCTTGAAGTTGTCTCGTCATCTATTACTTCTACTACTATGGCTAACGCTTTAGCAATAAAGTAAAGTAATTACATGACGTTTATGTTGACACGCAGGTCATAAATAAATTAAGACAACTCCTATGGCTCCTGACGGTTGTCATACTCATCGACATGCAAGTCGTGATTCCTATTACAAGAACATGATCAATCTCATTCATCACATATATCATTCATCACATCCTTTTGGCCATATCACATCACAAGGCATATGCTGCAAAAACAAGTTAGACGTCCTCTAATTATTGTTGCAAGTTTTTACGTGGCTGCTATAGGTTCTAGCAAGAACGTTTCTTACCTACGCGAAAACCACAACGTGATATGCCAATTTCTATTTACCCTTCATAAGGACTCTTTTCATTGAATCCGGTCTGACTAAAGTGGGAAAGACAGACACCCGCTAGCCACCTTATGCAACTAGTGCATGTCAGTCGGTGGAACCAGTCTCACATAAGCGTACGTGTAAGGTCGGTCCAGGCCGCTTCATCCCACGATGCCGCTGAATCAAGATAAGACTAGTAACGGCAAGTAAATTGACAATATCGACACCAACAACTGCTTTGTGTTCTACTCGTGCATAGAAACTACACATAGACCTAGCTCATGATGCCACTGTTGGGGATCGTAGCAGAAATTTAAAATTTTCTACGCATCACCAAGATCAATCTATGGAGTAATCTAGAAACGAGGGGAAGGAGAGTGCATCTACATACCCTTGTAGATCGCTAAGCGGAAGCGTTCAAGTGAACGGGGTTGATGGAGTCGTACTCGTCGTGATCCAAATCACCGATGATCCTAGCGCCGAACGGACGGCACCTCCGCGTTCAACACACGTATGGAACGGAGACGTCTCCCACGCCTTGATCCAGCAAGGAGGAGGGAGAGGTTGAGGAAGAGAGTCCAACAGCAGCATGACGGCGTGGTGGTGATGGAGCTCGTGGTTCTCCAGCAGGGCTTCGCCAAGCACTATGGAGGAGGAGGTGTAGGAGGAGGGAGGGCTGCGCCAGGTTCAAGGGTGTGGCCGCCCTCCCACCCCTCCACTATTTATAGGTGGGGAGAGAGGGGGCCAGCCCCCTTAGATCCCATCTAGGGTTGGGGGCGGCGGCCAAGGGGGGGGGAGGAATGCCTCCCAAGTCAAGTGGAGGCCATCCCCCTTAGGGTTTCCCCTCTCCCATGCGCATGGGCCTTGGGGGGGGGCTGGTGCCCTTGGCCCATTAAGGTTAGGGCGCCCCCTACAGCCCATGCTGCTGTATTGGACGTGGTGGAACATTTTCCAGACCTCCGGACCCCTCCGGAATCCTCCGGAACCTTCCGGAAGCTTCCCGGTACAATACCGGAAAAAACCGAACTTTTCCTGGAACCCGAACAACAACTTTCCATATATAAATCTTTACCTCCGGACCATTCCGGAACTCCTCGTGACGTCCGGGATCTCATCCGGGACTCCGAACAACATTCGATAATCACATACAAGTCTTCCTAATAACCCTAGCGTCATCGAACCTTAAGTGTGTAGACCCTACGGGTTCGGGAACCATGCAGACATGACCGAGACAACTCTCCGGCCAATAACCAACAGCTGGATCTGGATACCCATGTTGGCTCCCACATGTTCCACGATGATCTCATCGGATGAACCACGATGTCGAGGATTCAATCAATCTCGTATTCAATTCCCCTTGTCCAGCGGTATTGTACTTGCCCGAGATTCGATCGTCGGTATCCCGATACCTTGTTCAATCTCGTTACCGGCAAGTCTCTTTACTCGTTCCGTAACACATCATCCCGTGATCAACTCCTTGGTCACATTATGCACATTATGATGATGTCCTACCGAGTGGGCCCAGAGATACCTCTCCGTTACACGGAGTGACAAATCCCAGTCTCGATTCGTGCCAGCCCAACAGACACTTTCGGAGATACCTGTAGTGAACCTTTATAGCCACCCAGTTACGTTGTGACGTTTGGCACACCCAAAGCACTCCTACGGTATCCGGGAGTTGCACAATCTCATGGTCTAAGGAAATGATACTTGACATTAGAAAAGCTTTAGCATACGAACTACACGATCTTTGTGCTAGGCATAGGATTGGGTCTTGTCCATCACATCATTCTTCTAATGATGTGATCCCGTTATCAACGACATCCAATGTCCATGGTCAGGAAACCGTAACCATCTTATTGATCAACGAGCTAGTCAGCTAGAGGCTTACTAGGGACATGGTGTTGTCTATGTATCCACACATGTATCTGAGTTTTCTATCAATACAATTCTAGCATGGATAACAAACGGTTATCATGAACAATGAAATATAATAATAACCAATTTATTATTGCCTCTAGGGCATATTTCCAACACGCGGCCCCTCTTTCCCTCTCTCTCTCTCCCTCTCTTTCCTTTCCCCTTCTCTCTTCCTAGTTGGACTAGGAAAGGGGAGTCCTACTCCTACTAGGAGGAGGACTCCCCCCTCCTTGGCGCGCCCCAAGGGCCGGTCGGCCTCTTCCCCTTGCTCCTTTATATACAGGGGTAGGGGGGCACCTCTAGACACACAAGTTGATCTTCGTGATCGTTCTCTTAGCCGTGTGCGGTGCCCCCCTCCACCATAATCCTCGATAATATTGTAGCGGTGCTTAGGCGAAGCCCTGCGACGGTAGAACATCAAGATCGTCACCACGCCGTCGTGCTGACGGAACTCTTCCCCGACACTTTGCTGGATCGAAGTCCGGGGATTGTCATCGAGCTGAATGTGTGCTAGAACTCGGAGGTGTCGTAGTTTCGGTGCTTGATCGGTCGAGCCATGAAGACGTATGACTACATCAACCGCGTTGTGCTAACGCTTCCGCTTCCGGTCTACGAGGGTACGTAGACAACACTCTCCCCTCTTGTTGCTATGCATCACTATGATCTTGCGTGTGCGTAGGATTTTTTTTGAAATTACTATGTTCCCTAACAGGATTGACCTTGTCAATGAAAATTGGGAGGTCTTTCTGCATGTGCCCCTAAGGACCAGCTCAGTTGTTGTTGTTGAACCCTTGAATCGATTCAAAGGGCTTGACACCAAATATTGTTGTCGTTGTGCATGACAAGAAACTCTAACCTCGTCACCTAAGGAGACGACATAAATCTACACCAGAGGTCTGTCGACTCCATCCTAACGAACAAACTTGAGATGGATCAAAGGCAGGAAACCATCTCGAAGATGAAGCACTGCCCCAGTGAGGACTGAAAAACCCTAACCTGAATTAATAGCCGAAGTCGCACTGGGATTCACTTCCCTGCCACCGACTGCCGGAGTGGCATCTAGAGGGGATGTGAATCCACAGGCTAGTCGGAGAAGCCTGGAAGGAACGAGATCTTCACCCTAGCCGCCGACCGCCGTTGAGAGGAAGAAAGATGACATCGATTTCACAAGAATTTATGTATAATTAATCTTTGTAAGGTTGTTTTATAAGGGTTGACCAACTTTGATACATGGTCTTTTTTTTCTTTCTAAATATATATATGTTTGCTGCATCATGATTTAACGGAAACACCCCACACATGTTTTTTAGAATGTAGTACTCCCTTCGTTTGGAATTACTTGTCGCAGAAATGGATGTATCTAGACGTATTTTATTTCTAGATACATTCATATCCGAGACAAGTAATTCCAAATGGAGGGAGTATATGTCACACACATGTTGAGAGAAATGTATATCCGCGATATTAATATGTTCCCCTTGTCGGAAAAATGTTTGAGAGAAATGATTACAATCTGAATACATCTATCCGCAAAAAAGAAAAAGAAAAACAACTGAATATCGTCGCGGGTTCTGGGCATTGGCGCTGGGCCACAGCCCATTTTCTCGGGTTACTCCTATAAACGCCGTCGGCTCGTCCCGAGACGAACGGCGCCTGCTTTCCATTCCACCTGGGGCTCGGGCGCGACCAACGACGGACGAGCAGCAACAATGCTCCGCCTCTCCCGCTTCCTCCCCTCCACCTCCAGGTCAGCTGCCGCGAAACCCTAAACCTCCCCTCCCCCTCCCCCTCCCCGTCTCCGCTCGGCGCGACCCCGCCTCGGGCGCGCGCCAAATGGGAGACCCTAGCCGCCGCCGCCGCCGCCGCCGTACCATTTCCCTGTCCCCGTGTCCCGATTTCGAGGGTTGGTGTGCTTGCTGAAGCGAATCAGCCCCTCGACCGAGTCCGTGAGCGCGCGTGCTCGGTCGATTCGGGGGATTTCGTTCGGGATTTTATTTTGCATAAATTTGGCTGGGGGGTTTTCTTAGGGTTTAAGAGTTGACTTGTGGTAAGAGCGCGGAGTTGGTTACCTGTCGATTTCTCCGCCCTTTAAATTTCTGCAGAATATGGCCATGTTGTTTCTAGGCGTAGATTTTGATGCTATTTGCGCTCTGACTGTTTCATTTGCTGGAGAACACAATCATCCTAGTCATACTGTTAGGATCAAATTTGGTCATCATAGTAGCTATATGTTCATATGTTAATCAGTGCTCGAAGTGCATAAATGTGTATGGATACAATGACCAACTAAGACAGTAAATTGTTAGTGCCAATTTTAATAGTTTGATGTGCCCTAGTTATTGCACATCTAAGTGACCCAATCAAACACAAAAAGGAAAATAAAAATAATAAAGAGAAACAGTTTTGCTAAAGCACATCTAGATGTGCCATAAGTATTGCACATCTAAGTCCCATATCATATCATTGATCTTACGTTGAGATTCATGTGGATATTTTCTTTTTCTTTTTTTCTTTTCCTCTTTGTGCTTGATTCACTCACTTAGATGTGCAATAACTAGAGCACATCTAGATGTGCCCTAGACACACCCAGAAAGAAAATACCCACACGAATCTCCGTGCAATATCAGTGATATAGGACTTAGATGTGCAATACTTAGGGCACATCTAGATGTGCTTTAGCAAAACATAATTTGATACTACCAGGATCTCATTGTTGTTTCAACTTGATGCTGCTTGCCACGCCCTTGTAAAAATGATGACACCACTGAAATTAGCAATTTGTTGTCACCTGATCAATTTTAATCTTGTTCAGTTTTTCCTTCTGTTTGACATGCTTTGTGATTTCTCTTGTATTTATGTACAGACACAGAGGGTCTCATCTTAAATATTATGTTTTCTGTTTGTATGCCCTATGTGATTTCTCTTGTATTTATGTGATTTATCTTGTATTTATGGTCTGTTGGTTTGTATAATGTGCGCTTTGACTTAATTTGGCCCTCCACATGTAAGGTTTGATGTACGTTCCTTGTACAACATATTGTTCATAACTACAAAATCATGATTGTAGCAAAAATACTTCCAGATATTATCACATAACCTATCTATAGCTGTACTGATTATTGGTAAAAAATATTGTGAAGTTTGAATATTGAAAAGCATGTCTGACTTATAGAATTAAACAGATGGATCATTACCCAACCTTTAAATTAGAGACTCAAGTAGTTCTTTGTTGTAATATCGTTCTGCAGTTTTTCGACCAGTTGCAATGGGTGTACAATAAGTTTTTCTTTGTCCTTTTCAGGGGAGTCACTGACCTAAAAGATGTTCTCTGGAGCGGTTCGTTGACATTCAAGCATGCGCTTTCAACTTCAGCTGCAAATGTTGATGGTACAGCCTTAGTTTATATACTTATTCTTACACAGCCCGCTGCATGCTTCATTCGCTAACTGCAAGAACATCTTTATCTGCAGAGAATGCATCTGTTAAAAAGTATGCGAGCTACACTGTGTTCAAGGGAAAGGCTGCACTTTCTATAAGTCCTATCCTTCCTTTATTCACCAAAGTCGAAGTATGTTTACTTTTATATCTTTGTGTTCCACGTCTAAGCTTCTAGCAAGCAATGCCTTCCAATATATATGATTTTTTGTATGTTATCAGTCTGGAGGATCTCGAGTGGACAGGAATGGGTCAGTAATGTTGACCTTTTTCCCGGCAGTTGGACAAAGGAAGTACGACTATACAAAGAAACAGGTAAAATATTTTCTTGTGTATTTGGTATTTCCTAGTGGTAGAAACTGGTCATAAGCAGGTCAATTCCTAGTCATAGCCCATTTTATCCATATTCTTGCCATGAACTCCAGACCAAATCATTACTGTGACCAGTATTCATATCTAAAGTATACATGACCATTGCTAGTACTGTTATTACTTTATGTTGGATATAAACTCCACTAAAAAATTATGAAGTGTGCACTTTTTAGTAAGCCATAACAAATGGAAGCGAACTTGCAGGATGTTTGCTACAATTAAAGAATGAAATTAATAGTTGCGTTTGGCATGAATTAGCTATGCACACAACAATAGTCAAGAGGGAAGGAAGGTTCATCCTGCATTTAGTTCAACCATTAAAGGATCATCTGTAGTTTGTACTCCCTTTTTTTTTTCTGTTGTTGGTCATAGGCTCAGCTGGCAGCGAAGACCAAAAGTATCTTGATATTTCTCTTTGTAACAACCGCACTGTTTTCTTTTGCTTTTAAGTTCCTCTTTGTAAATTTGTTTTTGTACGTACAACATAGGAATACATTGTCTAAAACTCGATACTGCATTGGGCTTTATGGATCTGGAACATTTGTTTTACAGCTCTTTGCTCTGTCACCTACTGAAGTTGGGAGCTTGATAAGTCTTGGGCCTGCTGAATCATGTGAATTTTTCCATGATCCTTCCATGAAATCAAGGTTTGTGATAGTATTGTGCAAAGAATAAAAAGTTACATACATATACTTTGTGCTTTTAGTTTTAGCCTTCTAACTACACCAACATTTCACCAGTCATGAAGGCCAAGTGAAAAAATCTTTGTCAATCACTCCTCTTGGCAGTGACAATGGATACTTTGTTAACATAAGTAAGTGACTTATGGATCGTATCGCCTTTCTAAGTTCTAATGTACCTTATTTATTATTTTCGATAGTAATTGATTTCGCCCTCCCCCCAAACGCACACATCATTTTTGGGATGTCCAATCTCTGTCTTCTACATGAACCTAGCAAGGAGTGGACTAAAAATCATTTTATTAACTGAACATAATGTCATAATTATCCATGTCAAGGCCTTAGCATTTTCAGAGTTGCGAAGAAATTGTTCTCTTCATCACATGAGTCTGTTTTATTTTCTGAAAGGATGCATTCAGCATGCCTTAGATGACTTAAAAGGCTTTGTGCCTGCCTATGGCTACTTGATATTTGTACTTTTGTAGATGACACAATACTCAAGCTGTGCCATCTGTCCGCCATAGCCTAAATCTAGAATACTCAACTTGTGAATTATATTGGTCCTGCCCACGTGCTCAAGTACAATCTCCTGCATTAATTTGACTTCCGAGGGATTTTATCTCTGAATCTTAAAACAACTGCCTGATAAAAGGGAATGATTCTGCTCTATAGTTATCCTATTCACCATATTTATTCAGCACACTGTACAGAGCTATTATATTTTCTTTGTCCACTACTATCTCTGTATGTTTGTGTTATTCTGCTAGCTTCCTTTTCTTGTGTTGTCATTGAATGATTTTGGCAAGAGATACATGACAATCTTCTTTTCAGCTGTTCTGAATAATGTGCAGAAGACCAACGAACGCCTTTCAGTCCCTGTAACAAAAGCTGAATTTGCAGTTATGCGCACGGCATTGAGTGTAAGTTTCCATGTTGCCATTCTCATCTATTGATGCAGAAGTTTATTACCAGGTTATCCTGACTACCCTAATTCCCGCTGATAATTGAATCGACAGATTTAGTCCAACTAACTGACATGCTGGCAATGCATAACTAACAATAGTAGGTTTGGTGTACTTGAACTTTTATCATAGCTCTATTTCACCGCATTCCGTTTTATAGCATTAGGTTTGTGTCATACTGCATGGATTCATTCTCTTCCACAAAGTTGCTTGGGTCATTGGCCCCTGGTGCTCATATTTGCTTTTCTATTTACGCGATTTTCAAGTATATCATTGTAACTACTAGTGATGACTCATGAGTCATAACAAGCAAATTCAGGCTGTTGCCAACAAATTTTGTGTTGTTGCTTCTCTATGATTACGTTACATGTACATTGATGTCTTTTGACTACTCGCTATATGTATGCATTTGTGCAGTTTGCATTGCCGCACATCATGGGTTGGGACCAGGCCCTATCGACTCACCCTCAAAGCACCTCGACCTCAGCTAGCAAGCCTAGGTTCGAGCGGCCAAATCCAGCTTCGGAGTGGGACAGGTGAAGCTTTCCCCCTAGCAGCAGATAGCCGGAGGGCTCTAAACACCGCCACAGGTCGCCACTGAATGTGTGGAGGTGTGGGATGTTGAACTGTGTTTCTTTTCTGATCAAACTAGGGAACTCTCAGATTTTATGGTACCCAAGGAGATTGAAGTTAGGATGAAAAGCACCATGAAACCTCTTGTGTCTGTTCAGTGCACGTATAGATTCATGGCGAATGTCTATTCTAGATTAAGCTATAACTTGCGTTTGATGTCCTCAGTGGCTGTTCAATCCTGTGGACTGTGTGTGATTCAAATGTCTGGATGCTTGGGAGTCATTTGAATATATCACAAATCTGCCACAAACCGGAGTGCGCTACAGCAACCATTGCCTTTGACGCACATAAAAGGAAAATAAGAATTGACAACTTAAGATTTATTTGACTTCAGCTCCACTTGAACAACCAACGAACAAGATTCCACATATTCCTCTTAACAAAACACTATACACAGGGGCTATGGGGCGATGAGGTAGTGCCTTCGAACACATGCTCTTTCAAATATCTAGACTACAGATGCTACAACAGCGATAAGATGATGTCGATCAGATTCACAAAAATTTATCTGATGTCTTGGGAGGACCAAGCAGGTGCAAAGAACCACAAAGAACCAGGACAGGCTACACACAAAGAATTGGTTACAATCCAGCGGAGACCAACCCATGCAGTGTAATGATCCCAGACACGACGTTTTTGTCATCGACGACAGGCAGGAACTGCACAGGTGAAGGGGGCGACTCCATCTTCTCCATGGCTTCAACGGCCATTGCATCCGCGGTGATTGTCCTTGGGTTCCTGAAAGAGGTCAAGCAGGCCTGTTAGTGAAGGGGGCTCTAGATCATATCAAGCATACCAACAGAACACATGCAAAAGAACAGAAGGAAATTGGTTTGGGTTGATTCAGTTTTATAACAAGATGATGCCACATTCTTCAAAGCTACTTCTAACTTATGCTATTTGTACTCTGGATCTTGAGGGGAACTTAATAAAGTGACCAAAATGCGCTTGAGAAACAGAGCGCACAGTGCGGGGTCATTGAGATCTGAATGTGGCTAGCCAGTAGCATGTTGTCATGAACCACAAATCCCAGGGCATAACAAGAGTTACACTGAACAACCAATGCACCAGGCATGCGCTCACTCACTAGCAGCTGGGCAAATCACCATCTCCTCAGTGACAGCTCAAAACACCCTACCAGGTGATCACTACAGGCAAATGGCATGCTGTTGCCTCTCACATCCACAGAATCAGCACTGCCCTCATGGGAGCTGTGGTCCTTTATTGGGACATGACAAGAACAGGTCAAGGACTGACAACAATACTCTCTGTTACCAGATCTTGTTGCACCACAGGACAACCACAGGACAATTACGAGGAGTACGTTATTGAGCTATCAAGATCCTATCTGGGGCATCAGACCACTTTAACTAAGAAAATAAGGAACATTACTAGGTGGAAGACAACCATTGCATGCAGAAAGTTTAGTTGTTGAAGACCAAAGATTCAACTAGAATGACCAGTGAACAGAATAACTGAAATTAACTCTGAACAAAGGAAACTGGACTTTTAACAGAACACTCAGTAGCCAGTCCTCATCATGAACTGACAGAATATTCATACGAGTAATTTAAGTATATATTGTAAGAAATGACACATTAGGTTTAGGGTACATGATAAAATTTACTCCCTCCGATCCTAACCTTAGTTCAAAACTGCGACACTTATTATGGACCGGAGGGCCTAGCATATACTCCCTCCAGCCCAAAATAAGTGTCTCAACTTTAGCACAACTTTGTACTAAAGAAGTTAGTACAAAGTTGAGACACTTATTTTGGGACGGAGGGAGTATTTCCTTTGATTCTAAAAAGAAACACTTGTTAAACGGCGAGGAAAGAAACAAAAGTCTCTTTTCATGACCGGTTTTATTTTTAACACTTGTGCTTAACTTCATCTTGTTTCAAAAGGCTCTTTATGCCAAAGAAGGATGATATCTTTGTTGAACGATGCCAGCCATGTTATTACCCAGTTTACCATTTTCAGAGTATTATTCCAGATAGTTTTCCAAATCCTGGCTCTACTAGAAAAGATAACGGCATACATAAAGACTGAGCAGAGACAAACCTGTTGCACATCTCTCCAACTGTTAGACTGAAAATAGCTGGCCCGCTTGCCTTGAGTGTACGCCGGAGGTCTCCGTCGGTGAAAGTTCCAATCAAATGATACTCATCATCAACCACAAGAAGACAGCCACAACCTTTACTAGTGAGCTCAGTAAGTTGATCCATTATCATATCTCCCTCCTTGCACAATGGAAGCTCATTTTGTTTCTTCATGACATCCTTAACCTGCAGGGCAGTTTTGCAGGTTATGATTTTGACACACTATTACCTGAAGAACATTCCACATGCACAAGAAAAGAACCAATTGTTTTAATTAAAGGATAACGTAATTTCTCATGGTTACAAGATGCAAGTATTTCACATTGTATGACCATATTATTATCTGTTCTCGTTTCTGGCCAAAAAAGTACGAATTTAGGTAAAACTCAACATGGTGCTGATAGTTTTCCAAACTCTGTATGAATATATAGATCAGTTAAATGAGTTTTAATACAATGACATAAATCAGTTAGAGAAAATGATGTAGGCTTGCTTTAAATTGTGTAACCATACTACTAAACAAGAAAGGCAAAAACATGCATCCATCTGTTTAGCATGATTGTATTGTTATGCAAAATATGTGCCAAAGTATTTTTGTTATCTGATGAACACAAGGGAAAAGCGACCTATCAACAGCAGACCACATTGCTATAATTCCAAGAGGTGTCATAAAAAAAAAGAGAAGGTGACAAGAAACAGCAACAGAAACAAGATGTTGAATGGATAGTGACACAATCGTGAAAACATAACGAGCATGTGCCGCATCATGTGTACAGCATTTCAAGTTGGGGAAATGATGCATGTTTTCTCTCATTTTTAACCATACTACTAAACAACACAAGTAAAAGCATGCATTCATCTAAGCAAGTTTCTATTACGAAGTATCTATGCTGTTGCATGAGCACAAGGCGAAAAGAACTTATCAACAGCAGACCACATCGTTATAACCCCACGACGTCTCATGAAAGAGATAGTGACAAGTATATATAATCACAAATAGAAACAAAAAGTTGGTTGGATAGTGGCAAAATTGGCAAATCATGCCGTATCATGTGTACACCATTTCACCTGAGGAAATTATACAAAGAAGGCCACCGACACGCAATGCATCAAGTACAAATTAGTAATTGTATAAGATCTGATTTTAGATCCGATGTCCCATTGGGTGGCTGCACACGGAATTGCCAAAAACTGATAATAATGTTCATAATGCAGGATAGCTTGCTGATGAAGGAAGGTATACCTTGAAGATGAGGGTCTTTCCGATCTTTCCGGCGGGGTGGTTTGACGCGTACTGGTCCCTGGTGAGGCGGCGCGCCTCCATGATGGCGGCGACGACGGTGTCGCCGAAGACCATCTGTATGGCGGTGGAGGTGACGGGCGCGAGGCCGAAGGGGCAGACCTCCCCCTGCAGCGGGAGGTGCACGTTGAGGTCGCAGGCGGCGGCGAGCGGGCAGTCGGCGCCGGAGGCCGCGGAGGTGAGGGAGATGAGCTTGGCGCCCTTGGCGCGCGCGCAGGGCGCGAGCGCGAGCAGCTCGTCGGAGGCGCCGGACTTGGAGAGCAGCACGAGGACGTCCCCGGGGAAGACGGAGCCGATGTCGCCGTGGAGCGCGTCGACGGGGGAGAGGAACCCGGCGCGCGCGAAGCCGAGGGAGGCGAGCGTCTGCGCCAGCTTGCGGGCCACGATGCCGGACTTGCCGACGCCGGTGAAGAAGACGGCCCCGGGCGCGTCCAGCAGCGCCTGCGCGAACGCCGCCGCCTGCGGCATGTCGAGCCGGTCGAAGAAGTGGTCGAGGTGGCGGCGCTGCGCGTCGAAGAGCGCGGCCAGGTCCGACGCCGCCACCGTCGCCCGCGTCCCCTCCGGCGGCAGCGGCGCGCATTCCGCCGGGGAGAGCACCGGGAGCGAGCCCATGACGCCGCGCGCGGAGGGTGCTCGCGGAAATGCCGCGGCGGCGAGGGGGCGGGAGCAGCAGGATGGGCTCTCTCTGCGGTGAAACGGGCGCCGCGGGAGAGAGGGGTGTGCGGGTGTGTGTCGTTTGCGCGTCCCCGCGGCGATCTGGAGCTAATGGAGGAAGTGCGCTACGAGCTGATTAATTAGGGGATTTTGACGCGGATAGATTTGTGGTGCGCTCTGGCGGTTTGCATGATTGCATCAGCGCTGCCTGTGGCATTGACGGATGCCGGTAGGACGGGGATGGTCGCGCGGTGATTGAGGATGGCAGGGGGTGGCCAACTCGGTGTCGAGACTGCGGATAGATCGACCGACACGTCGAGCAAAGTGTGGGTTTACGGCCCGAGATCGCGACCCACGTGCTCTCATTCGCAGGCTCGTCACGTCGCAGAAGAGCGTGGGACCAATCAATTCAGGAGGTGTTTTCGCGTATATATATGAGCGCTTACGTCTGTATCATGTTCAAAAGAAAAAGAAGAGTTTGGGACCCATCAATTCTAGTAGCATATGCAAAGGTATCCAGACAATAAAATACATCCCTCCAAGATGCAAGGCCAGCAAAAATGATGGGCCCTGGTTGCTCATGATAGATTTTATCAAGGACTTTGTGTAAAAATAAATCGTCGATGTCTCCACATGTCACATATTGCCCGTGTCTTTAGCGAGGAAAAGAAGTTAGAAATGGAGATACCAATGTTAGAGCATCTCCAACAGTTGATGTACAAGCCAATGCTTAAAAATTATTTTAGGGCAGCAGAGATAAGGTATTTGGAGACCAAACAAAATTCTACCGTAAAACTAGTGCCCTGAAATTTTGTCATTTTTCAGCTATCAAACATTTTAAAGTTTATTCGACCCAATAAACCCAAGAATAATAATATCAAACTCATGTCAAATTAATCCAAAACAAATAAAACACATCCATTACATAATTAATACATAGTTCATCAGTCCACAAGCTCAAATTCAACATGCTTGTTCATCAAACATAACACAAAATTCATCGCTCATGATATGAAACATAGATGGACCATCCGAGCTATATGAAAGTTGAGCTATTCGAGTTGATCACCCCCCGCCCTCCCCAGCTGTATGAAGAAGTGTGCAACAGTCAAATTTTCTTTGTTCAACCTATATATAACTAGTGTGTATGCACGAATGCACGTGCAATGCACGTCTTAACAGTATGGTGTGATTCCACAAAAAAATACTTTGAAAAATGAATTCCGAGCAAAAAAAATATTGTTGATGCACACGAAATAGAGTTTAGAAATTTACTAATTGGTAGTATAAAATGCAACTACTGCCTGCGGCCATCCAGAAATTTTTGAAGAATATAAAAAAAGCACGTGGTGGAACCCACAAATTGTTTACTTCAAGTTTAGTTTCTCCTCCAGACCATCTCACATCGGCTCACAACCAACTCTCTTTTTTACTCATCACAACCTGACAATTGCAGCATAGTAGAGGAGGCATAGGTCTTCTTTTCAGGAAGGTATGACACGGTGCAGCGATGATTCCAGAACCAAGTAGATTCAGCTGCAGGCACTGTTATGGTTCCAGAACCAAGTAGATTCAGCTGCAGGCACTGTTATGGTTCCAGAACCAAGTAGATTCAGCTGCAGGCACTGTTCACTGCGAATCCCTCCAATCTCAGCCGTTAGATTTAGGAGATTAGTGTCTAGGATTGATGCTCTAGGTGCAATCCAGGACTCGTACACTATATAGTAGTATAGATAGTATAGATATGCAACCTATCTTGCCCGGTCACAAAAGAGAGAGCTTCATTACAAACACATTTATTGAGAGAACTCATAGGTCTTGTGCTAAGTTCAATGGCATTTTACTCCAATATCCATGGCAAGCCTTTGAATCTCTCCTCTCCTCTTTGATTTCAAGTCAAACTTTCAAAGATCTAACCTCCCCAATCCAAGGATCCATTCTACAAGGGTTTGAGTGTGCATGAGATTATATTTTCAAGCATAAGAGATTTGTTGCCAAGAAACCTCGGTCTAGTTACTTTTGGAGGGGTGCGCACCTCCTAGATCGGGCTTATTGTGACTGTGAGCCTTCAAGGCGTGAAGGAACCAAGAATTTTGTGAGGGCTTGGAGATCACGTAATTCATTAATATATACCATCTGTAATGCTTGACCTTTTGTGAGGGCCATGGCGGAATAGGTTGTTTGGTCTTTGTGGGCCCTTTGTAAGCGTGGAAACCAGGACCTTCATGGTGTTTGAACATATGCGGTTCGAAGCCTCCATCAATGTGGACTAGTATAGCACCAACTTTCCGGACGACGAACATCATCGAGCCCCCATGTTTGTAATCTCTACCATCACACTCTTTACCTTGCATGTAAATTTAGCTTGTGTGCTTTGCTCTTTTATAGATTTGCATGTGTTGCATGCTTTAGCTAGCCACTAGATTATCTTAATGCTAAGAATTAGAATTGACTAGACCTCTACTTGGTCTTAGATTTTTAATATTTTGTTCACCCCCTAGACTTCGAAAGAACCTACACGTCATCGCCATCTTTGCCCTTCCTACCGTTGTTTCTCATATGTAGAACATCTATAATTCCCTACTAAGACATGGTGTAGTATGCAATTAGTCTTTCCCCGATGATTTACTGCAACTTTATATACATGTGTTAGAAAAGAGTATGTAGTTTCCCATGTCTTTATGGCGCCGATGATCTAGTATGATTAGTATGCTTTAATATGATGCGAACCTTCATGATAGTGCATGTGCGCACATGCACATTAGATAGGCATAATAGGTTTTTCAACATGTCTAGTTAGATAAAATATGGCGAGTTCTCGTTCATGATGTATGGGATTGTAGGGAAGCCACATAACTCAAAGCTGTGGTTGGGTTTCTACCTTAATTATTTCCAATGACAGTTGGGTATTCCATTGGGGATTCAACCATAAATAGTATATTAGTCAAGGGTGTTGATGCATCCTAAGCTGAGGATCCTCCCTTGTACTAAATGTAAAATGTGTATCGTTTTTTCATTATGGGAGTCAATAGTTGATACGTTCTAAAGCGTGTCTATAACTTTTGAAGTTTATTTGTCAACTTCTTATGATTTTATTAAATATTTCAATGTTCATTGGACTAACCTACTAATTATTGCAGAAGGGAAGTATGACATGTTTAATGCCTCCCAAACCCTAAAAACTTTGGAAAACTTGCAAAAGATGGAGCCAGGGGGTCTTGTGGGCCCCATGTGGACCTTGGTACAACGAGGCCCTAGGGTCTGCCCTTATAGTGTGTGGAACGCACAGGTTCACAGGTTCCCTTGACTTGGGTATTCGTGCCTAGCTTATATAAACTGTGTGATCACTGATCTAATTAAGAAGAATTTATATATCGCCACTGCAGCAAGATAGTCATGATTCCAGGCGTAGCCTATTGGAATTCTCTTCCCAGTTTGGAGTACGTCGACATCTTCATCAACCATGCCTCCCCACTACTCTCACATGAGGTGTGAGTAGTCCACCCTCTAGATCATGGGTTCGTAGAAGTACTATGTAGCAAGATCTCTTTTTCTGCTTTCAAGATTACATCGCATAAGTGTCCATCATGATTGCAATCATCTCTGTTTAATTTTTGCGATCAAGAAGTACCATGCAGCTAAATATAACTCATATATTTTTGCTACATATAACTCATATTTTGTTATGCACATGTATGGTCAGACTAGCACAAAATGTGAGGGGGCCTAATAGACCCGGACGGATGTCACCACCTTTTTTGTCATGATCCAATGCATTGTGGGTACTCCCAATGTCTTTTAGGTGTTGTATATAAGTGATGTTGTATTTCGTTGGTTTAGGGATAAAGTTTCTCAACATTGTGGCCGTTTATTGAGAGAAGGGAAGGAAAAAGATAGGATAAGAAGCTACACTGGACCTAGGGAAACAAGCTAAGAGTCGTATCTTCACTAACATACAACGCCCCTCTTTCTTATTTAATTATTGTGTCGCCTCAATATTTTTATATGAAACCATGATAAGAGACAAGCATTGGGATGCCCTAAAGAGAAGATTTGTTACAACATAACGGAAGACAGCAAATGATATGGCTTTATAATGTGCTCCATGTAATGTTCTACATAATATATGCCTTTCTTCTCTTATATGTCGCATATTATGTTCTTATCCTTTTTGTGTCGAGATTCATTGTGTGTATGGAACATAAATTGATGCAAATTAACAGGTGAATAACACTATTTGATGTTTTACTCGTATTGAAAGTTTTTTTTAGAAAAGAAGGATGACCCCCGGCCTCTGCATCTGGACGATGCATGCGGCCACTTTATTAATTATTTACACAAGACCTTACAAAGTCATACAACAGTAAGACCAAAGCCACCATCTAGGCAACAACTCTCGCTACTGCTATCCAATTGATGAAGGGGCGCTGAAAATCTGGGTCTAATTGAAGGAAATATGCCCTAGAGGCAATAATAAAGTTGTTATTTATATTTCCTTATATCATGATAAATGTTTAGTATTCATGCTAGAATTGTATTAACCAGAAACTTAGTATATGTGTGAATACATAGACAAACAAAGTGTCACTAGTTTGCCTCTACTTGACTAGCTCGTTGAATCAATGATGGTTATGTTTCCTAACCATAGACATGAGTTGTCATT
This sequence comes from Triticum urartu, assembly GCF_003073215.2. Lineage (NCBI taxonomy): Eukaryota > Viridiplantae > Streptophyta > Magnoliopsida > Poales > Poaceae > Triticum > Triticum urartu. Next base: position 99,659,128 of record NC_053027.1, on the reverse strand, counting down.
TTATTAACGGGATCACATCATTAGAGAATAATGTGATTGACTTGACCCATCCGTTAGCTTAGCACGATGATCGTTTAGTTTGTTGCTATTGCTTTCTCCATAACTATACATGTTCCTATGACTATGAGATCATGCAACTCCCGAATACCGGAGGAACACTTTGTGGGCTACCAAACGTCACAACATAATTGGGTGATTATAAAGGTGCTCTACAGGTGTCTCCGATGGTGTTTGTTGAGTTGGCATGTATCAAGATTATGATTTGTCACTCCGATGGTCGGAGAGGTATCTCTGGGCCCTGTCGGTAATGTACATTGCTATAAGCCTTGCAAGCAATGCAACTAATGAGTTAGTTACGGGATGTAGCATTACGGAACGAGTAAAGAGACTTGCCGGTAACGAGATTGAACTAGGTATTGAGATACCGACGATCGAATCTCGAACAAGTAACATACCGATGACAAAGGGAACAACGTATATCGTTATGCGGTTTGACCGATAAATATCTTCGTAGAATAAGTAGGAACCAATATGAGCATCCAGGTTCCGCTATTGGTTATTGACCGGAGACATGTCTCGGTCATGTCTACATAGTTCTCGAACCCGTAGGGTCCGCACGCTTAACATACGGTGACGATCGGTATTACGATTTTATGTGTTTTGATGTACCGAAGGTACTTCGGAGTTTCGGATTTGATCACGGACATGACGAGGAGTCTCGAAATTAGGGGTGGAAACGGATCGAATGTGGATCGGATAGTGCTCTTACCACTTCCATTTTCATATTTTCAAAACGAATACGAATCCGAATACGGATGTTATCGGATATGGATGCGGCTCGGATATTATTCGAATACGGATACGTATCGGATATTTTCTTAATTCGGAATGGATACGAATAATATCAACATATTGCTTAAGTAAATTAGTCCATAGCTATGTGACCTGAAATAATCAACTTGTGACATACAATAAGTCAATGATAAATAGGTTTATGAATAAATACTATTATAATGCATAATAATTTATAAGTGTAATCATATAAAGAGTAAAATTTGACCCGTTATTTGGCTTTTATGTTGGATAATTGGAATACTGGGTCTAGAATTTTGAAAATTACCTCCCATAATCTTATCTGGATATGGATATATCCACTTCCATATCCATATTTGTGTCAAAATCTCCTACCATATTTTATTTATTATTTGTTTAATAAATTCAGATACGGATAATTTCCATTTCCATTTTGATTCGGATGCGGATGTTTCGGATACGAATAGGCATTTTCTCGAATACGAATATCGGATATTTCGGATTATCCGCTACCACTTTCCACCCCTACTCGAAATGGCCGAGATGTAAAGATCGATATATTGGAAGCCTATGTTTGGACATCGAAATGGTTCCGGGTGAAATCGGGAGTATACCGGAGCACCGGGGGGTTACTGGAACCCCTCGGGAGGTATATGGGCCTTATTGGGCCTTAGTGGAAGAGAGGGAAAAGAAGCAAAGGAGGGGGCGCCCCCCCAGCCCAGTCCGAATTGGGAGGGGGGCCGCCCCCCTTTCCTTCCTTCTTCCTCCTCCTTCCTTCTCTCCTAGAACCAACAAAGGGAAGGGGGAATCCTACTCCCGATGGGAGTAGGACTCCCTTGGGGCGCGCCTAGAGAGGCCGCCCCCCTCCCCCTCCTCCACTCCTTTATATACGGGGGAGGGGACACCCCATGGACACACAAGTTGATCATTGATTTTTAGCCGTGTGCGGTGCCCCCCTCCACCATAATCCACCTCGGTAATATTGTAGCGGTGCTTTAGGCGAAGCCCTGTTCCGGTAGCAACATCATCACTGTCATCACGCCGTCGTGCTAACGAAGCTCTCCCTCGAAGCTCTACTGGATCGTGAGTTTGCGGGACATCACCGAGCAGAACGTGTGCAGATCGCGGAGGTGCCGTATCTTCGGTCGGTCGATTGTGAAGACGTACGATTACATCAACCGCATTGTCATAATGCTTCCGCTTACGGTCTACGAGGGTACGTAGATGATACTCTCCCCTCTTGTTGCCATGCATCACCATGATCTTGCGTGTGCGTAGAATTTTTTTTGAAATTACTGCGTTCCCCAACACTAATGCCAAACAGACCTCGCAGCCAAACCTAACATCTAAGACCCGAGGTCCCAACCAGGATGCCTGCCGGGTATGGGTCGCCCACCAGTCTAGCGCACTCCTCAACTAGGACGCCTGCCAGGTATGAGGCCTCCACAACCACCTGTCACCAATCCATCTTTAGTGTTGTACTGCTGCATTAACCTTGCCCGGTCTAGCAGTCTTTGACGCCACCACGATGCCAGACAACGCCATCATCTTGCGCTCGTCCATCATCACACGCCCACCGGCGACACTCCGCCGCTCCATGCCGCTGAGACCCACCGTTGTCGACATATCCGATACCATGCCGCTCCTCCTCTTGTCCCCTCCAGCCAACACTTGTTCCAAAATGATGCCCTCGGGAAGGAGAACGGCATCGAAAGTCACCATCATCAGATCCGGTATATCCAGACCTAGGGTTTCCCCTGAAACCTTCTGACCAGGTTGACGTGACCTGCAACGATGATGCCTCGAGAAAGGAACGACGTCCGAGACGCCGCCATCATCTGCCATGACCGTAGTCAAGTGCGATTTTCACCAGAAGCCATGTCGTCCCGATCTCGCGGTTGGCTGGAACTGAGCGGAGTCTCACCATGAAGATGAAAGCCGACTTCGGTAAACCAGCGGAGATCCTATTGGGGAACGCAGTATTTCAAAATTTTACCTACGATCATGCAAGATCTATCTAGGAGATGCATAGCAACGAGAGGGAAGAGTATGTCTACGTACCCTCGTAGACCTAAAGTGGAAGCGTTTAGTAACGCGGTTGATGTAGTCGAACGTCTTCGTGATCCAACCGATCCAAGTACCGAACGTACGGCACCTCCGCGTTTAGACACGTTCAGGTCGATGACGTCCCTCGGGCTCTTGATCCAGTTGAAGCCAAAGAAGAGTTCCATCAGCACGACAGTGTGGCGACGGTGATGATGAAGTTACCGGCGCTGGGCTTCACCTAATCACTACGACGATATGACCGAGGTGTGTAACTGTGGAGGGGGGCACCGCACACGGCTAAGACAAATCTTGGAGTGCCTTTGGGGTTCCCCCTGCCCACGTATATAAAGGAGGGGGAAGAGGAGGCCGTCCTAGGAGGGGTGCGCCTATAGGGGGAGTCCAACTAGGATTCCCAATCCTAGTTGGAGTCTCCTTCCTTTTCCAAGAGGGGAGAGAGGGAAGGAGTAGGAGAGGGAGAAGGAAAGAGAGGGGGGCGCCGCCCCCTCCCTAGTCCAATTCGGACTTGCCATGGGGGGGCACGCGGCCACCCCTTGAGGTCCTTCTCTCCTTTCCCGTATGGTCCATTAAGGCCCACTACTTCCCCCGGCGAATTCCCATAGCTCTCCGGTACTCCGAAAAATACCCGAATCACTCGGACCCTTTCCGATGTCCGAATATAGCCTTCCAATATATCGATCTTTATGTCTCGACCATTTCGAGACTCCTTGTCATGTCCGTGATCTCATATGGGACTTCGAACAACCTTTGGTACATCAAATCACATAACTCATAATACAAATCATCATCGAACGTTAAGCGTGCGGACCCTACGGGTTCGAGAACTATGTAGACATGACCGAGACACATCTCCGATCAATAACCAATAGCGGAACCTGGATGCTCATATTGGATCCTACATATTCTACAAAGATCTTTATCGGTCAAACCGCATAACAACATACGTTGTTCCCTTTGTCATCGGTATGTTACTTGCCCGAGATTCGATCGTCGGTATCCTCATACCTAGTTCAATCTTGTTATCGACAAGTATCTTTACTCGTTATGTAATGCATCATCCCGTAAATAAATCTTTAGTCACATTGCTTGCAAGGCTTATAGTGATGATGTTACCTCTTGAGCACTGCGTTGGTTTTCCTTGAAGAGGAAAGGGTGATGCAGCAAAGTAGCGTAAGTATTTCCCTCAGTTTTTGAGAACCAAGGTATCAATCCAGTAGGAGGCCATGCACGAGTCCCTCGCACCTACACAAACAAATAAAATCCTCTTAACCAACGCAATAAAGGGGTTGTCAATCCCTTCACGGTCACTTACGAAACTGAGATCTGATAGATATGATAAGATAATATTTTTGGCATTTTTATGATAAAGATGCAAAGTAAACAAAGAAAAATAAACGGAAAAGGAAATAGCTTGTTGGCGGAAGATTAATATGATGGAAAATAGACCCGGGGGCCATAGGTTTCACTAGTGGCTTCTCTCGAGAGCATAAGTATTATGGTGGGTAAACAAATTACAGTTGAGAAATTGACAGAATTGAGCATAGTTATGAGAATATCTAGGTATGATCATGTATATAGGCATCATGTCCGAGACAAGTAGACCGACTCCTACCTGCATCTACTATTATTACTCCACACATCGACCGCTATCCAACATGCATCTAGAGTATTAAGTTCAAAAGAACAGAGTAACGATTTAAGCAAGATGACATGATGTAGAGGGATAAACTCATGCAATATGATATAAACCCCATCTTGTTATCCTCGATGGCAACAATACAATACGTGCCTTGCTACCCCTACTGTCACTGGGAAAGGACACCGCAAGATTGAACCCAAAGCTAAGCACTTCTCTCATTGCAAGAAAGATCAATCTAGTAGGCCAAATCAAACTGATAATTCGAAGAGACTTACAAAGATAACCAATCATACATAAAAGAATTCAGAGAAGATTCAAATATTATTCATAGATAAACTTGATCATAAACCCATAATTGATCGGTCTCAACAAACACACCGCAAAAGAATATTACATCGAATAGATCTCCACAAGAGAGGGGGAGAACTTTGTATTGAGATCCAAAAAGAGAGAAGAAGCCATCTAGCTAATAACTATGGACCCGAAGGTCTGAAGTAAACTACTCATACTTCATCGGAGAGGCTATGGTGTTGATGTAGAAGCCCTCCGTGATCGATGCCTCCTCCGGCGGAGCTCCAGAAAAGGCCCCAAGATGGGATCTCACGGGTACAGAAAGTTACGGCGGTGGAATTAGGGTTTTGGCTCTGTATCTGGTAGTTTGAGGGTACGTAGGTATATATAGGAGGAAGAAGGACGTTAGTGGAGCAACATGGGCCCACGAGGGTGGAGGGCGCCTGGGGGGGGGGGGTTGGCGCGCCCCCTACCTCGTGCCCTCCTGGTTGCTTTCTTGATGTAGGGTCCAAGTCCTCTGGATCATGTTCGTTCCAAAAATCACGTTCCCGAAGGTTTCATTCCGTTTGGACTCCGTTTGATACTCTTTTTCTGCGAAACTCTGAAATAGGCAAAAAACAGCAATTCTGGGCTGGGCCTCCGGTTAATAGGTTAGTCCCAAAAATAATTTAAAAGTGGATAATAAAGCCCAATAATGTCCAAAACAGTAGATAATATAGCATGGAGCAATCAAAAGTTATAGATACGTTGGAGACGTATCATTCTCAAACTTTTTCAATCTTCACGCAATACATGAGCGTGAGCCATGGACATAGCACTATATGTGGAATAGAATGGTGGTTGTGGATAAGAAAAAAAGGAAGAAGATAGTCTCACATCAACTAGGTGTATCAACGGGCTATGGAGATGCCCATTAATAGATATCAATGTGAGTGAGTAGGGATTGCCATGCAACAGATGCACTAGGGCTATAAGTATATGAAAGCTCAACAAAAAGAACTAAGTGGGTGTGCATCCAACTCGCTTGCTCATGAAGACCTAGGGCATTTTGAGGAAGCCCATCATTGGAATATACAAGCCTAGTTCTATAATGAAAAATTCCCACTAGTATATGAAAGTGATAACATAGGAGACTCTCTATCATGAAGATCATGGTGCTACTTTGAAGCACAAGTGTGGAAAAGGATAGTAGTACTGTCCCTTTATATTTTTTTTGGGAGAATACTCTATGAATGATGATCATCACACTTCTATTTATTTACAACTCAATGATTACAACTCGATACTAGAACAAACTATGACTCTATATGAATGCCTCTGGCGGTATACCGGGATAGCAATGATGCATGAGTGACTTGTCGTGGAATTGTCACGGAAGATGTCCTAGCGAAAGGACTTAATCGTAGGGCCATCACAACTAGGAAGCTTAAAGGGGTTAATCAGGACAAAGGACACGAGAGGTTCATACTGGTTCGGCCCCTTACGGTGAAGGTAAGGCCTAGTCCAGTTGATGTTGTATTGCTAGGTTTCGATGACCAAGGAGCGAATCCGCTAGCTTGGCTATCGATCTGTTGATTCTTCTCCTAAGCCGCCGCTGGGTCGTCCCCTTATATACACGGGTTGACGCCTGGCGGCCTATAGAGTCCTGGCCCCCTCATAAAATGTGTCTGGCTCAGTGACTTCTTTTATATGCCTTTCTTTACAAGTCTTTCTTTACATATGTCAGTTTACAATATTGGGCCTTAAGGCGCCTCTAGGCTTAGGCCTTCTACAATTCTTAATAAACTATCACCTTGAATATTACTGGGCTTCTCTTAAAAACCCGCCATTAGGGTTGACCTGGCCCCTCCTGGGTGGGTCATACCTGAAAGTTATATTCCCAACATTAGGCCCCAGGTTGATTTGAACCTTCTTCTTGTCAACCTTCAACGTTTAGACAAAATCCATCTTCCTTTGTCTGTAAAAGCTTTGTAACCCGCCATGATGTCATCTTCCGAAAATATGAAAACCTGCTATGATGTCATCTCCAACAGATCTTTATCCTTGAATGTCTTCCGAGAATCGAGGCGTCCATTTTAGCTGGATAATCATTATTTGGATCTTCCTCGATTTTCGCACCTGCTTGTTCGCTTATCCCCTTATAAATAGGCACGACCAGGTCTTTCCTCATTCTTCCCTTTCTTCATCTGCTTCCTCTCGCAACCCTACTGTCGCCTGAGCTCCGCCGCCGTCGCAGAGCACCTCGTCTTCCTCGACCTCGGCCGCTGAATCAACCTGAATCGATCCATAGAACGGCGGCGACCTTCCGCAGAAGATCCGTGGTTGTAAGTGTTCACCTTCCTGCTCCTCAGATCCACATTAGGGTTTCTAGGTTTCTGTGTGTTCTTCATAGTTCATCACAGTTACTTCGTGGTTCCTCCTCCGCAGCCTCTCCTGATCCAAAAAGGAACACATAACTCGTGCGGTAGTTGTTTTGCGTCCATTTTTGACACTAGTAGATCCCCTTTTCCTGTACAGAGGCCTCATTATAACTCACGAACTCATCTGTACCAGATTTTTAGGTCTAGAATATTTCCTTTTCTGAACGGCCATTTGATCCAAAATAATAGTGACAGCTTGGTAAACTTGTTTGTGTAAACACTTAGCCAATTCTGTTTCTGGCAACCTTCGAATACTTTTTAGTCATGGCGGCCTATGACTCCAGCTTATTTTTCCTTTATATGTCATTAGCCCTTATTTAAGCCGCCATTATTCATATGTATCATGAACCTGTAACTTCATCAATAAATTGAACTGGCAAATTACTTTCTTTTCAGCTTGCCCTTTCATCATGCCGTCCAAAGCGCCAACAGTCTGCAACTGGGTCCCTTCCACAGTTACTGAGGATACCTTGAAGGAATTTGTCACCATAGGATTTTTGCCACAGAAAAATGTTATGTCTTATTGTGCTCCTGACCCAGAAAAAGAACGGCCTCATCCCAAAGACGGTGAAGTTATCATTTTCTCTAGTCACATGAACCGGGGCTTCTCACCACCCGGCTCAAAGTTCTTCCGATACGTTTTGCATTTTTTCAAGCTTCACCCACTAGACATTGGACCCAACTCTATATCCAATATCTGCAATTTTCAAGTTCTTTGTGAGGTATATCTTCAAGAAGAGCCGACTATGGAACTCTTCAGAGAATACTTTTACTTGAACTGTCAGAACGAATGCACCAACGGCCTTAGTCTGGAGCTTGGTGGAATCTCACTTCAGCGCCGACAGGGCGCCGTCTTTCCCTTAATAGTCTTACCGAGCCATCCCAAAGATTGGAATCAGACCTGGTTCTACTGCCAAGATACATCACCAGCCAATGAAAAACCACTGCCGGGTTATCGCGCGGAGCATCTGGATTCCAAGTTTATGCTCCCTGATAAGCTAACCGCTGCTAAACGAAGAAGCTTATTCCATCTATTAAAAGGATTCAAGCTTTATTGGGGAATGGCTTTACTGGAGTTGACCTGATCCGTTGCTGGGTCGCATGGCGGGTCGTCCCTCTAAGCCGTTGATCCAAGTTAATGTATGAGTATGGCAGAGGCCCAAATGACTCTCTTCGTTATAGCTCTATTCAATTGACTGAAGAAGACGTTGTTGCAATGTCAACCATCCTTGTGAACGGCAAATACGAGGATTGCAGTAAGGTTGGGTTAAACCCCTTCTGCAAACTTAACCCGGCACCAGAGGTGAAAAACCCTGACCTCTTTCTCTTTTTTGTGTTTTCCTCAGTAGTTTAAATACTTGCATGACCCTTTAACCTATTTATTTGTTTACAGGCCAAAATTCGACTTCTGTAAGGCCAAGTATGATCATGAAGTTGCCAAGAAGGCTAGAGCCGCTGCCATAGCTGCCAGGAGAACGACCCGGAAGCCCAAGAAGAAGAAGACTGCATCTGACTTATTCCACCTGGATGATGCTTCTGAGTCGGAGGTAGCCCTTGACTCCCTTGGCCATTTTTTAACTATCTTATTGACACTGACTATTGCCAGGACGACACGGGGGCCAGCCAGGCCGTGGAAGAAGAGGTAACTATTTCCTCCGACTCAGCCCCTTTGCCAAGACAGAAACTTCGACTGGTAACCCAGAAAGTAAGGTTTTCGCACCCTTTGGCTTATCTGGACCCTCATTTTCTTTTGAAAAAGCAGCAACATGAGAGCCGCCGTCAGGCCCGGACTAATGACGACGATGAACCGCCTTCCGATTTACAACAAACTCCTCGAAAACGCCAGAATGAGGTTTCTTTCATCTTTGTCTTTTGCTTCCATTAATGGATCTATTCCCTTGCATCACTAACTTTATTTTACCTTTGCAGGAGGTTTCTCTCTCTTCTGGCGACTCGTCGCAAACTCAATTTCCGGCTTTCAAGACTGCCCCTGGGTAAGGACAATCATCTTTCTTCTGTATCTTTTAAAAACTGCATTGTTACACTAACTGTCTCATAAAATCTTTCTTAGTGGTCAAGCCAAATCCAAGAAGGCCAAGGTGATTAAGCCGACAGAAGACCCAAAAGTTCCTGCACCTGAGCCGGCCATGCCAACTCCCTCTCAAACTGAAGCACCAGAAGACCCGGTTGTTCATACTCAATTGGACCCTCCTAAGTTGTCAGCCGATGAGGCCACCCTTAATCCGACCATTACTGAACCATCTAGCTCAGCTAACCCACCAACAACTTATGATACTGACGTTTTGATTACCGGTAGCCGGTTTGTTGAACCGGGGACCCCCACTGTATTAGTCCGGCATACTGCTAAGCAAGAGGCTTTAGAGAAGAAGAAAGTGCGGTTTGATATCTCCCATTATGCTCACCTCAATGTTAATGATGTACTGTCCGGCTATCTCAGTCATTTGCACTCCAGCCGTGACTCGGAAATCGAGATGGTCAAACAATTGCAGCTAAAATATGAGGTATGTTCTCCGGTTTACTTATACTCTGCCAGCCCCCAAGTCTTCAGATGATGAACTTGAATGATCTGTAGACTTTATGATATAAGTTGATACTTTGTCTCTAGGTTTTTTGAAAGTCCAATAGAGTAGCGTAAACTTCACCTGTAGTCCCCAAGTGCCGGCTCAATTTATCATAAATGAACCGGTACTTAATTGCATAACCGTCTTTTACTAGTCCCAATAGGTATTGTGATCCGGCTCAATCTTGAAAAACTTTCTGAATATCATGCATTAGCCCCCAAGTGCCAAGCGTTGTTACTTTGTAAAACCCTTGGGACTTGAAACATATAAAAGTCATAAAAAATTGCTTTGGCAGACATTAGCCCCCAAGTGTTATGTGGTATTGCGGTGGAAAGTACTTGAGACTTGAACCCTTATAACTTTTAGTTTAAGTATTGACACACCTGTGAATGTTTTGTAGAACGCCCTATCTGAATTGGGTTCTCAATTGACGGATGCCAAGACCCGGCTGGTGGAGCAGGAGACAGAGATAATGACCACTGACTCTAAACTCCAATTGAGCCTCACTGAATCTGAGAAATTGAAGACCAACTTAGCTGCAAAAAAGAAATCCCGGGCCAAAGAAAAGACGCTGCTGATACAACGCGCTGAGACAGCTGAGGCGGCTCTTGTGGAGGCTACTCCAGAGCTCACCGGTTTAAAAAACCGGGTGTCTCAAATGGCCTCCGCATCTTCGGTGAGTTATTTGCATAAGTCCCTTATAGTTTATTTTTACCAAGAATGTGAACCGCCTGCTTAACCTTTGTTAAAATACTTACAGGTCCACGGAGTAACAACCTGAGCCAGGACAGTGTGACGAAGGTGAAGGCGGTTTATACCTTGGTGGAACAACTTTATACGGGGGCTCAACGAGCGCTTGCTGCTATCTCTCCTGCCAACCAAGGACCCAACCGCCTAAGTGATGTTTTGAATAAGTTATCGATCTTACCCACCAGGTTTCAAGAGGTCAAACGATCCTGTGCCAGAGCCAGAGCCCTGACTGCCCTGAGCCGCTCCAAAGCCTGGGTGCCGGATTTAGACCCGGTGGACGTGGCTAAGGGGTACCCTACCATGAAGGAAGACGGGACTCCATTTGAGCAAGATGACTTTATTGCCTGCGTGAGGGGAGTTCTTCCTCAAGCTACCATTCTTGGAGAGGAGACCAACATCGACAAATATCAGCCGGGTTTTGATATGGAGAATAAGAAGATGGCGACTCCCTCTTATAAGGTGACAGATCTTATCCCGCCGGTTCGCCAACACACTTTTGCCCCGGAAGTTGACCCAGTCGGCCTGATTGATGATGAAGTGGAGTTCGTTGCTCTAAACGCTTTGACTGGTCCAATCCCAGCTTCCAACTAGTAGAGGGAGGTGAACCGGTGAGGGGAGAGTCATAACCCTCTTTTGGGCTTTCAAAGCCTTGTAATAGATCAGTTTGAAAACTGCATGTTTTGCCTATGCCATCATGCATAAAATGTTGCATATGACTCTTTGCCAATGATGTCGATATATATATGCAGAACATCCGTGATTACATCTGCAATGTTTTAACTCTATTCCTGTAAAAAATGAAAGAGCTGTGTTCTTTGAATCTAGACTCCCGGTTTACACGACCCGGATGATGAGGTTGATAACCCAATCTTTTGTAGAAGTCAATACTTCCATATGTCTAATGACTGTTATGCCTTGGCAACTCATTGTCAAAAATCCGAGCCGGTTTAATTTGAAACCATACTGATAGTTAGATTTGAAATGATAAAAAGTAGCAAGACAAAACACTAGGCTTCAGACAATGTAAATCAAAACATTTAAATAAAAACTGGAGGCTTCTGATTCGAATACGATCAGTAAACCGGACCAAAGGGGTTAAGCTAAGATTCGAATACGACCATATAGCCCCCAGTGGCTTTGGCGTTGCGCCGATCAAGAGGGTACCGACAGCTGTGTTCTCTTTGGTTCGAATACGACCTATGTTTGAACAGGAAGCCCCCAAATGACCTTGAGAGGTTTTTAACGACCCTGATTCGAATACGATCCAAGTCAGACCCAAAAGGGGTTAAGCTATGATTTGGATACGATCAAGAAGCCCCCTAGTGAGTTTGGCTTTGAGCCGATTAAGAGGGTTACGACAGCTATGTTCTCTTTGGTTCGAATACGACCTATGTTTGAACAGGAAGCCCCCAAATGACCTTGAGGTTTATAGCTAGATTCGAATATGATCATGAGCCTTACCAAAAGGTTTAATCTAGATTCGGATACCATCAGCCCCCTTTTGGTCATTTTAAATAATGAAAGTAATAAAGATATATGATCATTGAAAAGGGAAAAGGACAGAGGTCCTGCTTTATTACTTATCATAATATATACAACGTCAAAGTATGTACATGACGAGAGCCGGTGGCTTAAGTATAGTATGGCCGAAGCTGAGCAATGTTCCACGTCCGGCGGGTCTCCTCCTCCGACTTACGTGAGTCTTTGTGTTCTCTAACATCAATGAGGTAATATGACCCGTTGTTTAAGTTCTTGCTGACCACAAAGGGTCCTTCCAATGCGGGGATAGCTTGTGTGCATCAGACAGATCCTGGATGAGACGGAGCACCAGGTCACCTTCTTGAAAGGTTCTGGACTTAACCCGGCGGCTGTGATAACGGCACAGGTCCTGTTGATAAATTGCTGATCGAGCCGCTGCCAAATCTCTCTCCTCATCTAACAAGTCAAGTGCATCCCGTCGGGCTTGTTCATTATCAGTTTCAACGTAAGCCGCCACGCGAGGCGAGTCATGAGGATGTCACTAGGTAGCACTGCTTCTGCTCCATAAACCATGAAGAAAGGTGTATAACATGTAGATCTGTTAGGAGTGGTATTAATATTCCACATCACCGAGGGTAATTCCTCTACCCAACAACCCAGCGTCCGTTGTAAGGGAATCATAAGCCGGGGCTTGAGACCTTTTAGGATTTTCCTGATTTGCTCTCTCAGCTTGACCATTGGATTGGGGGTGGGCTACTGACGAAACATCAAGCCGGATATGCTCACGTTGACAAAACTCCTCCATAGCACCTTGGGACAAATTAGTGCCATTGTCAGTTATAATGCTGTGGGGAAAACCAAAGCAAAAAAATCACCTTTTTCATGAACTGAACCGCCGTGGCTGCATCACACTTGCTCACTGACTCTGCCTCAACCCATTTTGTGAATTTGTCAACTGCCACCAAAAGATGTGTCTTTTTATCTTTGGACCTTTTGAAAAGTCCAACCATGTCAAGCCCCTAGACTGCAAATGGCCAAGTGATTGGAATCATCCGCAACTCTTGAGCCGGCACGTGCGCTCGTCGTGCAAATTTTTGACATCCATCACACCTACTGACCAGCTCCTCCACATCAGCGTGAGACGTTAGCCAGTAAAAACCATGACGAAAAGCTTTGGCCACAAGAGACTTTGACTCGGCGTGATGACCACAATCCCCTTCATGGATCTCACGAAGAATTACTTGACCTTCTTTAGGAGAAACACAACATTGAAACGCTCAAGTGACGCTACGATGATACAACTCACCGTTAGAAATTGTCATTGACTTGGACTGCTGGGTTATCTGTCGGGCCAGGTTCTCGTCCTCTAGCAACTCGCCCCGGGTCATGTAAGCCAAAAATGGTACTGTCCAATCTGGAATGACATGAAGAGCCGCCACCAACTGTGCCTTCGGGTCAGGAATGGCCAAACCTTCCTCTGTAGGCAACTTAACAAACGGGTTATGTAAAACATCTAAAAAGGTGTTAGGTGACACCGGCTTACGCTAAGATCCCAACCGGCTTAAGGCATCGGCCTCTTCGTTCTTCCTGCGGTCAATGTGTTCCACTTGATAACCCTTAAAATGCCCCGCAACAGCGTCAACCTCGCGGCGATAAGCCGCTATGAGAGGATCCTTGGAATCCCACTTGCCTGACACCTGCTAAGCCACCAAATCTGAGTTGCCAAGGCACCGTACCTGGCTCAGACTCATCTCTTTAGCCATTCAAATACCATGGAGCAAGGATTCATATTCTGCTGCGTTGTTAGTACAAGGAAACATCAATCGCAACACATAACAAAACTTGTCACCTCGAGGAGAAGTTAAAACAACTCTAGCCCCCGAGCCTTCCAACTATCTGGACCCATCAAAATGAACCGTCAAATATGTGTTGTCTGGCTTTTCTTCATGTGTCTGTGACTCTGTCCAATCATTAATGAAATCAACTAGCGCTTGAGATTTGATCGCAGTACATGGCACATACTTTAAACCATGAGACCCAAGTTCAATGGCCCACTTGGCGACTCGTCCTGTGGCTTCTCTATTTTGAATAATATCTCCTAACGGAGCGGAGCTAACCACAGTGATAGGGTGACCCTGAAAGTAATGCTTGAGCTTCCGGCTTGTCATGAATACCCCATAAACAAGCTTCTGCCAATGTGGGTACCTTTGCTTAGATTCAATGAGCACCTCACTGACATAGTAACCGGCCGCTGAACCGGATATTCCTTGCCAATTTCTTTGCACTCCACCACAATAGCCACACTGACAGCACGTGAGTTAGCAGCCACATATAACAACAATGGCTCCTTCTCAACAGGAGCAGCAAGAACCGGGGGCTCAGTGAGCTGTCTCTTCAGATCCTCAAAGGCAGAGTTGGCAGCGTCACTCCAGACAAAGTCACCTGCTTTTTTCATCATTTGATACAATAGCATAGCCTTCTCACCCAACCGGCTTAAAGCTGCAACACGGCCCGCCAGCCGCTGAACGTCATTGATGCACGCCGATTTATCCAAAGATGTGATTGCCTTAATTTTCTCTGGGTTAGCCTCAATGCCTTTGTTAGACACCAAAAAACCCAAGAATTTGCCAGCTTGGACTCCAAAAACACACTTGGCCGGGTTAAGCATCATTTTGTAGACCCGGAGGTTATCAAAGGTCTCCTTCAGATCAGTTACCAAGGTTTCCTTCTCTCTGGATTTCACCACTATATCATCCACATAAGCATGAACATTACACCCAATCTGATTGTGAAGGCAATTCTGCACACATCGTTGATAAGCGCCTGGGCACTCTTAAGCCCAAAAGGCATAGACACATAGCAGAAGGCTCCAAACGGAGTGATGAAAGCTGTCTTCTCCTGGTCCTTAACTGCCATCTTGATCTGATGATAACCCGAATAGGCATCCAAAAAACTCAAACGCTCGCAACCCGCCGTAGAATCAATGATCTGATCAATACGAGGGAGAGCAAAAGGGTCAGCCGGACAAGCCTTGTTTAAATCGGTGTAATCTACACACATACGCCAGGTGCCGTTTTTTTAGTACAAGCACCAGGTCAGCCAACCACTCCGGGTGAAAAACTTCAAAAATGAACCCAGCCGCCAAGAGCCAGGCCACCTCTTCTCCAATAGCCTTGCGCCTTTCCTCGTTAAACCGTCAAGAAACTGCCTGACCGGCTTAAATTTTGAATCAATATTGAGAGTGTGCTCAGCGAGTTCTCTCGGGACACCCGGCATGTCAGAAGGCTTCCATGCAAAAATGTCCCGGTTCTCACGGATGAACTCGATGAGCGCGCTTTCCTATTTTGGATCCAGGTTAGCACTGGTAATGAACTGTTTGGATGAGTCGCCAGGCACAAAATCAACCATCTTGGTGTCATCAGCTGATTTGAATTTCAACACCGGTTCATGCTCTGTAGTTGGCTTCTTCAAAGACGTCATGTCTGCCGGGTCAACATTATCTTTATAAAACTTTAATTCCTTTGTTGCACAAACAGACTTAGCATAAGCAGCGTCACCTTCTTCACATTCCAGGGCTATTTTCCGGCTTCCATGTACTATAATGGTGCCTTTATAACCCGACATCTTGAGCTGCAGATATACATAACACGGTCGGGCCATAAACTTGGCATAAGCCGGCCGTCCAAACAGGGCATGATATGGGCTTTTGATTTTAACCACTTCAAAAGTTAACTTCTCAGCCCTAGAATCGTATTCATCCCCAAAGGCTACTTCCAGCTCAATCTTACCAACTGGGTATGCCGACTTACCAGGTACCACACCATGAAAAACAGTGTTGGATTGTTTAAGACTCTTGTCAGTCAACCCCATGCGACGAAACGTCTCATAATAGAGGATGTTGATGCTACTGCCTCCGTCCATGAGCACCTTAGTAAACTTATATCCACCAACCTGAGGCGCCACCACCAAAGCCAAGTGACCCGGATTATCAACCCGGGGAGGGTGATCCTCCCTACTCCACACAATAGGCTGTTCTGACCATCTTGGTACGTCTCCAACGTATCTATAATTTTTGATTTCTTCATGCTATATTATCTACTATTTTGAATGTTTATGGGCTTTATTATACACTTTTATATCATTTTTGGGACTAACCTATTAACCCAGAGCCCAGTGCCAGTTTCTGTTTTTACCCTGTTTTAGGGTTTCGAAGAAAAGGAAAATCAAACGGAGTCCAATTGACCTGAACTTCACGGAACTCATTTTTGGAAGGAAAGAAGCCCAGAAGACTTGGAGTGCACATCGGGGGATCTGCGAGGAGGTCACGAGGCAGGGGGGTGCGCCCACCCCCCCTAGGCGCGCCCTCCACCCTCATGGGCCCCTCGTGCCCCCCCTGACGTACTTCTTCCGCATATATATCTCCATATACCCTAAAAACATCCGTGAAGACAATAGATCGGGAGTTCCCCCGCCAGAAGCCTTCGTAGCCACCGAAAACCAATCTAGACCCGTTCCGGCACCCTGCCGGAGGGGGAAATCCTTCTCCAGTGGCCATCTTCATCATCCCGGTGCTCTCCATGACGAGGAGGGAGTAGTTCTCCCTCAGGGCTGAGGGTATGTACTAGTAGCTATGTGTTTGATCTCTCTCTCTCTCTCTCTCTCGTGTTCTTGAGATGGTACGATCTTGATGTATCGCGAGCTTTGCTATTATATTTGGATCCTATGATGTTTCTCCCCCCTCTACTCTCTTGTAATGGATTGAGTTTCCCCTTTGAAGTTATACTATCGGATTGAGTCTTTAAAGATTTGAGAACACTTGATGTATGTCTTGCCGTGGATATCTATGGTGACAATGGGATATCGCGTGATTCACTTGATGTATGTTTTGGTGACCAACTTGCGGGTTCCGCCCATGAACCTATGCATAGGGGTTGGCACACGTTTTCGTCGTGATTCTCCAGTAGAAACTTTGGGGCACTCTTTGAGGTTCTATGTGTTGGTTGAATAGATGAATCTGAGATTGTGTGATGCATATCGTATAATCATACCCACAGATACTTGAGGTGACATTAGGGTTTTGGTTGATTTGTGTCTTAAGGTGTTATTCTAGTACGAACTCTAGGGCTGTTTGTGACACTTATAGGAATAGCCCAACGGATTGATTGGAAAGAATAACTTTGAGGTGGTTTCGTACCCTACCATAATCTCTTCGTTCGTTCTCCGCTATTAGTGACTTTGGAGTGACTCTTTGTTGCATGTTGAGGGATAGTTATGTGATCCAATTATGTTATCATTATTGAGGGAACTTACACTAGCGAAAGTATGAACCCTAGGCCTTATTTCCACACATTGCAATACCGTTTACGCTCACTTTTATCATTCGGTACCTTGCTGTTTTTATTATTTCAGATTACAAATACCTTTATCTACCATCCATATACCACTTGTATCACCATCTCTTTGCCGAACTAGTGCACCTATACAATTTACCATTGTATTGGGTGTGTTGGGGACACAAGAGACTCTTTGTTATTTGGTTGCAGGGTTGCTTGAGAGAGATCATCTTCATCCTACGCCTCCTACGGATTGATAAACCTTAGGTCATCCACTTGAGGGAAATTTGCTACTGTCCTACAAACCTCTGCACTTGGAGGCCCAACAACGTCTACAAGAAGAAGGTTGTGTAGTAGACATCACATCTCAAATAGCGTGGAACCACCGGCTCAACAGTGTTTACAGCCCTTTTATGAAGTTTCTGGTCCCTCTTCCACAAACTAGTGGTAAATACGTGGTACTGCCCACTGTTCAGCTGTTTCGGGTTACTCTGATACCCGAACTGCTGCTGTTGTTGCTGCTGATTACTTTGGCCGGATTACTGATTATAACCACCTTGGTTACCCAGATGGCCCTGGCCGTGAAAACCGCCTCCGCCTGAGCCGGCGCCCGGGTCATGAAATCCGCCACCGCTTGAACCGCCGCCAGGTCTGTGGTTACCATCGAACATGTTGGAATTTTTAAACGCCTTCATGATCGTACAGTCCTTCCACAGATGGGTAGCTGGCTTCTCCCGGGTGCCGTGTCTCAAACATGGTTCATTCAGTAGTTGCTCAAGGGTGGGACCTGACCCGCCTGACCGAGGAGGTGGCCTCCCCTTGCGCCGTTGGTTGTTGCCCTTTGTACTGGCATTAGCCAAAAACTCGTCAGCCTTACGTTTATTACCTCCTTGATTCGCCGGGTTATGCTGGTGACCCTTGCCATTGCCGTTCTTTTTTCCCTTCCCTGCCTTCTCTTCATCAGACGCGGGATCCTTGGTACTATCTGAATCAGCATATTTGACCAGAGCCGCCATCAACTGGCCCATGTCATGACAATCACGCTTGAGCCGCCCCAGCTTCTGCTTCAGAGGTTCAAAACGGAAATTTTTCTTAAGACCGCAGAGCCGGCATCCATCTTATCAGATGAATGTATTATCTCCTTGACCCGGCGCACCCAATGGGTCGTGGACTCACCTTCCTCTTGCTTACAGTTAGTCAAGTCCACGATTGACATAGGTTGCTTACATGTGTCCTTGAAGTTCTAAATGAACCGGGCTTTTAACTCCGTCCATGAGCCGATGGAGTTGGGTGGCAACCCTTTCAACCAAGTGCGAGTTGTTCCATCCAACATCATAGTGAAATATTTAGCCATTGCTGCATCGCTAACCTCCAATAGCTCCATTGCCATCTCATAACTTTCAATCCATGCCCCAGGCTGCAAGTCGGCCGTGTAATTAGGCACTTTATGAGGCCCCTTAAAATCTTTTGGCAAGCGCTCATTACGTAGAGCCGGCACCAGGCAAGGGACACCTCTGTCCTTGTGGCCACTCCTGCCTCAACAGAGGTTGCTGGATAAACCGAAAAAACCTGATGAGCCGCCTGCTCAGCTGCCAGTTGAACCGCCCGCTCAGCCTCCTGACGGATCCTCTCCTGATCCACCAAGTTAAAGGCTCCATCCTGCGCCAGGTCATGCCTGCGTGGTTGGTTACAGCGTTGGGAAGCGAACTCCCTGAATTAGGAATTTCATAGATAGAGAAGGACGGGCAAAAAGAGAGAGACTGACTAACTACCCGGATCAATGTTGATTGACGACTGAATAAATAGCCGGATATATGCCTGCTATAGCTCGGGCTCCGGTTTGGGCGAGGGGTTGAATGGATTCTATCTCGACTATAAGAGTACGCATCCTGCTGTGCCAGGGCTGTCTGAAGAAGTTCTCTAACCCTTCGTGTTTCGATCGCCGTTGGAGAGTCGCCTTCCATTGGGAGAGCCGCCAGACGAGCCGATGCAGCAATTAAATTCTCCAAAGGGTTAGAGAAGTTACTCGGTGGTACTGGCGTGTAATGAGGTGGAGCAGTACTCACACGTGGTGTTTCCATGGCCCTCGGCTGAACTGGCGCCCCCGTCCCGGGTGTTGTGATACAGTTTGCCTCCGGCGGGTTGTTGGGACCGGCCCTGGGTGTGTGGAAAAGGTTCCTAGGATTGTAAGTCAGAGGCAGACGTGACTGAGTTTTCTGGTGTCTTCTCCTCATGACCTCGTTTGACGCGTTCAGATCCACCGAGAGCCGGAAAGTCTCCGCTTGAAGCTGTCGAGCACGAGCATCCAAAACCGCCCTCTCCGCAGCCATCCTGACATCTTCTGCTGCTAAATTTTCCTTGGCTTGTGCCACCTCTTCACGTAGTCGTGCCACCTCCGTGTCATGCTGAGCCTTATCCACCGGCTCAACCACAGCAGTCAACAGAGCCGTCATCTTATCCATGAGGTCCATTAGTACCTGAGCCGGGGGGCGCGCGGGGTCTCCTGACCCGGCTGCTGCCGACCCGGTGGTTATTGCTGCCGCAGCCGTAGAATTCTGCCCGGGTTGAGTGCCAGCCATGAAGACTCCGGCTCGATTCGGCGGCTCAGAGGGGTCCCGAATACTGCTGCCATCCGAACAGCCCCCAAGCACACTATCGTGTAGCTGATACAAAGAGTCTGTCTCGCCTGTGGACGATGCATCGTCAGAGCAGACGACCGTCTCACCACCGTCTGTCGATCCTTCAGAAAATCCCCCTCCATGGATGCAACCCATGAAGGCCCGCCGCACGGCGGGTTGAGCCCGGACGGGTCACGCGCATTGAGCCGTCTTGATGAGGTTGGTGCAGATGTCCGGCTCAGGGCCTGACTCGCCGATCCGGCCGATGAAGACATGGATTCCGCCGAAGGGGACCTGGTACCCGTACTCAATCGAGCCGGCGTCGGGGCTCCAGCCTTCGTTGTCGATGTAGAGCTTGCCGCGACGACTCTTGGTCATCCGGCCCACAGCGTATCCCTTGAGCCCTTCGAAGTTGCCCTTCAAGAACTCAAATCCACCGTGCGCTGGCCCCACGGTGGGCGCCAACTGTCGTGGAATTGTCACGCCAGATGTCCTAGTGAAAGTACTTAGTCGTAGGGCCATCGCAACTAGGAAGCTTAAAGGGGTTAATCGGGACAAAGGACACGAGAGGTTTATACTGGTTCGGCCCCTTACGGCGAAGGTAAGGCCTAGTCCAGTTGATGTTGTATTGCTAGGTTTCGATGACCAAGGAGCGAATCCGCTAGCTTGGCTATCGATCTGTTGATTCTTCTCCTAAGCCGCCGTCCGGTCGTCCCCTGCTACCTCTTGAGCACCGCGTTGGTTTTCCCCGAAGAGGAAGGGATGATGCAGTAGAGTAGCGTAAGTATTTCCCTCATTTTTTGAGAACCAAGGTATCAATCCAGTAGGAGGCTACGCGCGAGTCCCTCGTACCTGCACAAAAAAAATAAATCCTCGCAACCAACGTGAAAGGGGCTGTCAATCCCTACACGGCCACTTACAAGAGTGAGATCTGATAGATATGATAAGATAATATTTTTGGTATTTTTGTGATAAAGATGCAAAGTAAAATAAAGGCAAAGTAAAAAAGCAAAGGAAATAACTAAGTAGTAGGAGATTAATATGATAAAGATAGACCCGGGGGCCATAGGTTTCACTAGTGGCTTCTCTCGAGAGCATAAGTATTCTACGGTGGGTGAACAAATTACTGTTGAGCAATTGACAGAATTGAGCATAGTTATGAGAATATCTAGGTATGATCATGTATATAGGCATCATGTCCGAGACAAGTAGACCGACTCCTGCCTGCATCTACTACTATTACTCCACTCATCGACCGCGATCCAGCATGCATCTAGAGTATTAAGTTAAAAACAGAGTAACGCCTTAAGCAAGATGACATGATGTAGAGGGGTAGACTCATGCAATATGATGAAAACCCCATCTTGTTATCCTCAATGGCAACAATACAATACGTGCCTTGCTGCCCCTACTGTCACTGGGAATGGGCACCGCAAGATTGAACCCAAAGCTAAGCACTTCTCCCATTGCAAGAAAGATCAATCTAGTAGGCCAAACCAAACTGATAATTTGAAGAGACTTGCAAAGATAACCAATCATACATAAAATAATTCAGAGAAGATTCAAATATTGTTCATAGATAGACTTGATAATAAACCCACAATTCATCGGTCTCAACAAACACACCGCAAAAAGAAGATTACATCGAATAGTTCTCCACAAGAGAGGGGGAGAACATTGTATTGAGATCCAAAAAGAGAGAAGAAGCCATCTAGCTACTAACTATGGACCCGTAGGTCTGAGGTAAACTACTCACACTTCATCAGAGGGACTATGGTGTTGATGTAGAAGCCCTCCGTGATCGATGCCCGCTCCGGCGGAGCTCCGGAATAGGCTCCAAGATGGGATCTCATGGATACAGAAAGTTGCGACGGTGGAATTAGGTTTTTGGCTCTGTATCTGATCGTTTGGGGGTACGTAGGTATATATAGGAGGAAGGAGTACGTCGGTGGAGCAACAGGGGGCCCATGAGGGTGGAGGGCGCGCCTAGTGGGGGTAGGCGTGCCCCCTACCTCGTGGCCTCCTCTTTTGTGTGTCTTGACGTACGGTCCAAGTCTCCCGGGTCTTGTTCGTTGAGAAAATCACATTCCCGAAGGTTTCATTCCGTTTGGACTCCGTTTGATATTCCTTTTCTTCGAAACCCTAAAACAGGAAAAAAAACAGCAATTCTGGGCCGGGCCTCCGGTTAATAGGTTAGTCCCAAAAATAATATAAAAGTGGATAATAAAGCTCAATAATGTCCAAAACAGTAGATAATATAGCATGGAGCAATCAAAATTATAGATACGTTGGAGACGTATCAAGCATCCCCAAGCTTAATTCCTGCTCGTCCTCGAGTAGGTAAATGATAAAAACAGAATTTTTGATGTGGAGTGCTACTTGACATATTTTTAACGTAATTCTTCTTAATTGTGGCATCAATATTCAGATCTGAAAGATTCAAGACAAAAGTTCATATTGACATAAAAAAAAATAATTCAAGCATACTAACTAAGCAGTTATGTCTTCTCAAAATAACATGGCCAAAGAAAGTTCATCCCTACAAAGTCATATAGTTTAGTCATGTTTCATTTTCGTCACACAAGAATGCTCTCATCATGCACAACCCCGATGACAGGCCAAGCAATTGTTTCATACTTTAGTAATCTCAAACCTATAAACTTTCACGCAATATATGAGCGCGAGCCATGGACATAGCACTATGGATGGAATAGAATATAATGAGGGGGGGTTATGTGGAGAAGACAAAAAAGGAGAAAGTCTCACATCAACGAGGCTAATCAATGGGCTATGGAGATGCCCATCGATTGATGTTAATGCAAGGAGTAGGGATTGCCATGCAACGGATGCACTAGAGCTATAAATGTATGAAAGCTCAACAAAAAAACTAAGTGGGTGTGCATCCAACTTGCTTGCTCACGAAGACCTAGGGCACTTGAGGAGGCCCATTGTTGGAATATACAAGCCAAGTTCTATAATGAAAAATTCCCACTAGTATATGAAAAAGACAAAACAAGGGACTCTCTATCATGAAGATTAGGGTGCTGCTTTGAAGCACAAGTGTGGCAAAGGATAGTAACATTGTCCCTTCTCTCTTTTTCTCTCATTTTTTTGGGCCTTCTCTCCTTTTTTTGGCCTTTCTCCCTTTTTTATATTCCTCACTTGGGACAATGCTCTAAAAATGATGATCATCACACTTCTATTTATTTACAACTCAATGATTACAACTCGATACTAGAACAAAAGATGACTCTATATGAATGCCTCCGGCGATGTACCGGGATATGCAATGGACAAAGAGTGACATGTATGAAAGAATTATGAATGGTGGCTTTGCCACAAATACTATGTCAACTACATGATCATGCTAAGCAATATGACAATGATGAATGTGTCATGATAAACGGAATGGTGGAAAGTTTCATGGCAATACATCTCGGAATGGCTATGGAAATGCCATAATAGGTAGGTACGGTGGCTGTTTTGAGGAAGATATAAGGAGGTTTATGTGTGAAAGAGCATATCATATCACGGGGTTTGGATGCACCAACGAAGTTTGCGCCAACTCTCGATGTGAGAAAGGGCAATGCACGGTACCGAAGAGGCTAGCAAGGATGGAAGGGTGAGGGTGCGTATAATCCATGGACTCAACATTAGTCATAAAGAACTCACATACTTATTGCAAAAATCTACAAGTCATCAAAAACCTCGGCACTACGCGCATGCTCCTAGGGGGATAGAATGGTAGGAAAAGACCATCGCTCGTCCCTGACCGCCACTCATAAGGAAGACAATCAAATAACACCTCATGTTTCAAATTTGTTACATAACATTTACCATACGTGCATGCTACAGGACTTGCAAACTTCAACACAAGTATTTCTCAATTTCAGAACTACTCAACTAGCACGGCTTTGATATTATTACCTCCATATCTCAAAAACAATCATCAAGCATCAAACTTCTCTTAGTATTCAAAACACTCATAAGAAAATTTTACTAATCTTGAATACCTAGTATATTAGGATTTTAAGCAAATTACCATGCTATTTAAGACTCTCAAAATAATCTAAGTGAAGCATGAGAGATCAATAGTTACTATAAAACAAATCCACCACCGTGCTCTAAAAGATATAAGTGAAGTACTAGAGCAAAACTATATAACTCAAAAGATATAAGCGAAGCACATAGAGTATTCTAACAAATTCCAAATCATGTATGGCTCTCTCAAAAGGTGTGTACAGCAAGGATGATTGTGGTAAACTAAAAATTAAAGACTCAAATCATACAAGACGCTCCAAGCAAAACACATATCATGTGGCGAATAAAAATATAGCTCCAAGTAAAGTTACCGATAGAAGTAGACGAAAGAGGGGATGCCTTCCGGGGCATCCCCAAGCTTTGGCTTTTAGGTGTCCTTATATTATCTTGGGGGTGCCATGGGAATCCCCAATCTTAGGCTCTTGCCACTCCTTGTTCCATAATCCATCAAATCTTTACCCAAAACTTGAAAACTTCACAACACAAAACTTAAAGTAGAAAATCTCGTGAGCTCTGTTAGCGAAAGAAAACAAAAGACCACTTCAAGGTACTGTAATGAACTAATTCTTTATTTATATTGGTGTTATACCTACTGTATTCCGACTTCTCTATGGTTTATAAACTATTTTACTAGCCATAGATTCATCAAAATAAGCAAACAACACACGAAAAACAGAATCTGTCAAAAACAGAACTGTCTGTAGTAATCTGTAGCTAGCGCAAGATCTGGAACCCCAAAAATTCTAAAATAAATTTCTGGACGTGAGGAATTTATCTATTAATCATATGCAAAAATAATTAACTAAATAGCACTCTCCAAATAAAATGGCAGCAGTTCTCGTGAGCGCTAAAGTTTCTGTTTTTTACAGCAAGTGTAATAAGACTTTCCCCAAGTCTTCCCAACGGTTCTACTTGGCACAAACACTAATTAAACACAAAAAACACAACCAACACAGAGGCTAGATAAATTATTTATTACTAAACAGGAGAAAAAATCAAGGAATAAAAATAAAATTGGGTTGCCTCCCAACAAGCGCTATCGTTTAACGCCCCTAGCTAGGCATAACAAGCAAGGATAGATCTAGGTATTGCCATCTTTGGTAGGCAATCCATAAGTGGCTATCATAATAGATTCATAAGGTAATTTAATTTTCTTTCTAGGAAAGTGTTCCATGCCTTTCCTTAACGGAAATTGGAATCTAATATTTCCTTCCTTCATATCAATAATTGCACCAATCATTCTAAGGAAAGGTCTACCAAGAATAATAGGACATGAAGGATTGCAATCTATGTCAAGAACAATAAAATCTACGGGCACATAATTCCTATTTGCAACAATAAGAACATCATTAATTCTTCCCATAGGTTTCTTAATAGTGGAATCCGCAAGGTGCAAGTTTAGAGAGCAATCATCAAAATCACGGAAACCTAAAAAACCACACAAACTCTTTGGGATCGTGGAAACACTAGCACCCAAATCACATAAAGCATAGCACTCATGATATTTAATTTTAATTTTAATAGTTGGTTCCCACTCATCATAAAGTTTTCTAGGGACAGAAACTTCCAATTCAAGTTTTTCTTCATAAGATTGCATCAAGGCATCAACGATATGTTTAGTAAACGCTTTATTTTGACTATAAGCATGAGGAGAATTTAGCACGGATTGTAACAAGGAAATACAATCAATCAAATAGCAATTTTCATAGTTAAATTACTTGAAATCCATAATAGTGGGTTTAGCAACATCTAAGGTTTTAATTTCTTCAATCCCACTTTTATCAATTTTAGCATCAAGATCAACAAATTCCGAATTCTTGGAACGCCTTATAGGTAAAGGTGGATCATATTCAGTGCCATCATTATCAAGATTCATATTGCAAAACAAAGATTTAATAGGGGACACATCAATAACTTTTATATCTTCATCTTTATTTTCATAGGAACTAGAAGAACACGCTCTTATAAAGGCATCTTTCTTAGCACGCATCCTAGCGGTTCTTTCTTTGCACTCATCAATGGAAATTCTCGTGGCTTTGAGAGACTCATTGATATCATGCTTAGGTGGAATAGATCTAAGTTTCAAAGAATCAACATCAAGAGAAATTCTATCAACGTTCCTAGCCAAATCGTCAATCTTAAGCAATTTTTCTTCAATCAAAGCATTAAAATTCTTTTGTGAAGTAATAAATTCTTTAATATTAGATTCAGAATC
Organism: Triticum urartu; assembly: GCF_003073215.2. Classification (NCBI taxonomy): domain Eukaryota; kingdom Viridiplantae; phylum Streptophyta; class Magnoliopsida; order Poales; family Poaceae; genus Triticum; species Triticum urartu. Next base: position 99,632,883 of record NC_053027.1, on the reverse strand, counting down.
AGAGGGCATCTTATTATAATTTCCATAAGAATTGTTGTAGGAATTACCATAATTATTAGAGGGATTACTAGGATAAGGCCTAGGATTAAAATTTCCTCTATACGCGTTGTTACCAAAATTGTTCCTACCAACAAAATTCACATCCATAGATTCATTATTATTCTCAATCAAAGTAGAGAAGGGAATATCATTAGGATCATAAGAAACACTCTTATTAGTAAATAATTTCATAAGTTCATCCATCTTTCCACTCAAAACATTAATTTCCTCTATCGCATGCACCTTTTTATTAGTAGATCTTTCAGTATGCCATTGAGAATAATTAACCATAATATTATCTAGGAGTTTAGTAGCTTCTCCTAAAGTGATTTCCATAAAAGTGCCTCCCGCGGCCGAATCTAAAATATTTCTAGAAGCAAAATTCAATCCGGCATAAAAGTTTTGTATAATCATCCACAAATTTAAACCACGAGTAGGGCAATTACGTATCATTAGTTTCATTCTCTCCCAAGCTTGTGCAACATGTTCATGATCAAGTTGCTTAAAATTCATAATATCGTTCCTAAGAGAGATGATCTTAGCGGGAGGAAAATACTTAGAGATAAAAGCATCTTTGCACTTGTTCCATGAATCAATACTATTTTTAGGCAAAGACGAAAACCAAACTTTAGCACGATCTCTAAGCGAAAAAGGAAATAGCTTCAATTTAACAATATCATTATCCACATCTTTCTTCTTTTGCATATCACACAAATCAACGAAGCTATTCAGATGGGTAGTGGCATCTTCACTAGGAAGGCCGGAAAACGGATCTTTCATGACAAGATTCAGCAAAGCAGTATTAATTTCACAAGATTCAGTATCGGTAAGAGGAGCAATCGGAGTGCTAATAAAATCATTGTTGTTGGTATTGGTGAAGTCACACAATTTAGTATTATCTTGAGCGATCGTGACAAGCAAGCAAACTAACACACAAGCAAACAAAAAGCAAGCGGGCAAAAAGAGGCAAATAGAGAAAGAGAGGGAGGATAGAGAGAGAAAGGGCAAATAAAACGGCAAGGGTGAAGTGGGAGAGAGGAAAACGAGAGGCAAATGGCAAATAATGTAATGCGGGAGATAAGGGTATGTGATGGGTACTTGGTATGTTGACTTTTGTGTAGCCCTCCCCGGCAACGGCGCCCGAAATCCTTCTTGCTACCTCTTAAGCACCGCGTTGGTTTTCCCCGAAGAGGAAGGGATGATGCAGCAGAGTAGCGTAAGTATTTCCCTCAGTTTTTGAGAACCAAGGTATCAATCCAGTAGGAGGCTACGCGCGAGTCCCTCGTACCTGCACAAAACAAATAACTCCTCTCAACCAATGCGAATAGGGGTTGTCAATCCCTACACGGCCACTTACGAGAATGAGATCTGATAGATATGATAAGATAATATATTTGGTATTTTTGTGATAAAGATGCAAAGTAAAATAAAGGCAAAGTAAAAAAGCAAAGGAAATAACTAAGTAGTAGGAGATTAATATGATAAAGATAGAACCGGGGGCCATAGGTTTCACTAGTGGCTTCTCTCGAGAGCATAAGTATTCTACAGTGGGTGAACAAATTACTGTTGAGCAATTGACAGAATTGAGCATAGTTATGAGAATATCTAGGTATGATTATGTATATAGGCATCACATCTGAGACAAGTAGACCGACTCCTCCCTGCATCTACTACTATTACTCCACTCATCGACCGCTATCCAGCATGCATCTAGATATTAAGTTAAAAACAGAGTAACGCCTTAAGCAAGATGACATGATGTAGAGGGATAGACTCATGCAATATGATGAAAACCCCATCTTATTATCCTCGATGGCAACAATACAATACGTGCCTTGCTGCCCCTACTGTCACTGGGAAAGGACACCGCAAGATTGAACCCAAAGCTAAGCACTTCTCCCATTGCAAGAAAGATCAATCTAGTAGGCTAAACCAAACTGATAATTCGAAGAGACTTGCAAAGATAACCAACCATACATAAAATAATTCAGAGAATATTCAAATATTGTTCATAGATAGACTTGATCATAAACCCACAATTCATCGGTCTCAACAAACACACCTTAAAAATAAGATTACATCGAATAGTTCTCCACAAGAGAGGGGGAGAACATTGTATTGAGATCCAAAAAGAGAGAAGAAGCCATATAGCTACTAACTATGGACCCGTAGGTCTGAGGTAAACTACTCACACTTCATCGGAGGGGCTATGGTGTTGATGTAGAAGTCCTCCGTGATCGATGCCCCCTCCGGCGGAGCTCCGGAACAGGCCCCAAGATGGGATCTCGTGGATACAGAAAGTTGCGGCGGTGGAATTAGGTTTTTGGCTCCGTATCTGATCGTTTGGGGGTACATAGGTATATATAGGAGGAAGGAGTACGTCGGTGGAGCAACAGGGGGGCCACAAGGGTGGAGGGCGCGCCTGGTGGGGGTAGGCGCGCCCCCCTACCTCGTGGCCTCCTCTTTTGTGTCTTGACGTAGGGTCCAAGTCTCCCGGGTCTTGTTCGTTGAGAAAATCACATTCCCGAAGGTTTCATTCCGTTTGGACTCCGTTTGATATTCCTTTTCTTCGAAACCCTAAAACAGGCAAAAAACAGCAATTCTGGGTTGGGCCTCCGGTTAATAGGTTAGTCCCAAAAATAATATAAAAGTGGATAATAAAGCCCAATAATGTCCAAAACATTAGATAATATAGCATGGAGCAATCAAAAATTATAGATACATTGGAGACGTATCATCCCCTTATATACACGGGTTGACGCCTGGCGGCCTACAGAGTCCCGGCCGGCTCATAAAACGTGTCTAGCTCGGTGACTTCTTTTATATGCCTTTGTTTACAAGTCTTTCTTTACATATGGCGGTTTACAATATTGGGCCTTAAGCCGCCTCTGGGCTTAGGCCTTCTACAATTCTTAATAAACTATCACCTTGAATATTACTGGGCTTCTCATAACAACCCGCCATTAGGGTTGACCTAGCCCCTCCTGGGCGGGTCATACCTGAAAGTTATATTCCCAACATGACTTGTACGAAAGAATTATGAACGGTGGCTTTGCCACAACTAAAATGTCAACTACATGATCATGCAAAGCAATATGACAATGATGGAGCATGTCATAGTAAACGGAACGGTGGAAAGTTGCATGGCAATATATCTCGGAATGGCTATGGAAATGCCATGATAGGTAGGTATGGTGGCTGTTTTGAGGAAGGTATATGGTGGGTGTATGATACCGGCGAAAGGTGCGCGGTATTAGAGAGGCTAGCAATGGTGGAAGGGTGAGAGTGCGTATAATCCATGGACTCAACAGTAGTCATAAAGAACTCACATACTTACCGCAAAAATCTATTAGTTATCGAAGCAAAGTACTATGCACATGCTCCTAGGGGGACAGATTGATAGGAAAAGACCATCGCTCGTCCCCGACCGCCACTCATAAGGAAGACAATCAATAAATAAATCATGCTCCAACTTCTTCACATAACGGTCCACCATACGTGCATGCTACGGGAATCACAAACTTCAACACAAGCATTTCTAAAATTCACAACTACTCAACTAGCACGACTCTAATATCACCATCTCCATATCTCAAAACAATTGTCAAGTATCAAACTTCTCATTGTATTCAACACACTCATAAGAAGAAGAAAATTAATCTTGAATGCCTAACATAATTAAAGCAAATTACCACGCTGTTTGTAGGACTTTCAAAATAACCTAAGTGAAGTATGAGAGAACAATAGTTTCTATAAAAAAATCCACCACTGTGCCCTAAAAGATATAAGTGAAGCACTAGAGTAAAAGCTATATAACTCAAAAGATATAAGTGAAGCACATAGAGTATTCTAACAATTTCTGAATCATGTGTGTCTCTCTCAAAAGGTGTGTACAGCAAGGATGATTGTGGAAAACTAACAAATAAAGACTCAAATAATACAAGACGCTCCAAGCAAAACACATATCATGTGGTAAATAAAAATATAGCTCCAAGTAAAGTTACCGATGGAAGTAGACGAAAGAGGGGATGCCTTCTGGGGCATCCCCAAGCTTGTGCTTTTAGGTGTCCTTAGATTATCTTGGGGTGCCATGGGCATCCCCAAGCTTAGGTTATTCCCACTCCTTGTTCCATAATCCATCAAATCTTTTACCCAAAACTTGAAAACTTCACAACACAAAACTTAAAGTAGAAAATCTCGTGAGCTCCGTTAGCGAAAGAAAACAAAACACCACTTCAAGGTACTGTAATGAAATAATTCTTTATTTATATTGGTGTTAGACCTACTGCATTCCAACTTATCTATGGTTTATAAACTATTTTACTAGCCATAGATTCATCAAAACAAGCAAACAACACACGGAAAACAGAATCTGTCAAAAACAGAACAGTCTGTAGTAATCTGTAGCTAACGCAAGTTCTGGAACCCCAAAAAATTATAAAATAAATTTCTAGACGTGAGAAATTTATCTATTAATCATCTTCAAAAATAATTAACTAAATAGCACTTTCCAAATAAAAATGTCAGCAATTCTCGTGAGCGCTAAATTTCTGTTTTTTACAGCAAGATTAAAAAGACTTTCCCCAAGTCTTCCCAACGGTTCTACTTGGCACAAACACTAATTAAACACAAAAAAACACAACCAAAACAGAGGATAGATAAATTATCTATTACTAAACAGGAGCAAAAAGCAAGGAATAAAAATAAAATTGGGTTGCCTCCCAACAAGCGATATCGTTTAACGCCCCTAGATAGGCATAAAAGCAAGGATAGATCTAGGTGTCGCCATAATAATAGGATAGATCATTAAAACTCATTTCATATTCTCTACGTTCGGCAGCAAGTTTTCTGAGTCAAGCAAAAGTAATCAAAAGGGCTAAATTTAATGGGACCAAAGTCCCCAAGATCAACTTTAGGAGGTATAGGTTCCTCATTTGGCCCTTCGTATTGCACAACCAATTCGTCATTAAAATCATTCTTTTGACAGAACTTTGTGAGCCTATACTCGAGAGAATATCCTAGCTCATTATTTCGAATAGCCAAATCATTATTAAGTTCAGAAATTCTATCAACTAGAACATTGGTAGGAACCCTTTTTCTAAGATTTTCATTGAAAGCAACAAAGTCTAGATATTGAAAACACATTTTTTCTTCTTGATCAAAAAGGATAGCCTCTATGGGAGGATGGCCAGTGTCCACCCTATAGTGTGCAAATATTTCTTTGGCCTCTTTTATTATAAATCTAAACTCATGAGCCAAAAAGATAGTAGCGACACGCTTAACAGAAGAATGCTCAATATTAGAAAATTCTAGGAAAATCCTTTGTATGCAAGGATGCATTTGCATAAATTGTCTTTCAAGTTCAACTACAAGCATGGCGATAGCGTCCGCAAGACTACTAGTTCTATGAAGAATAGAACTACCCATAGAAGGAAAATCACCGGCACAAGTAAAGAAATCTTGAATAACTCATTTTCCAATAATATTATCACTACCAATTCAGAATTTTTTTTGTATGTAAGATATCTGGTTCTTCAGTAGGAGCATCAGAATTTTCCATGATATTATTATTGTCCATATCGACAATAATTTCCCCAATTTCAGACATAACGGCAGAAAGTGCAAGGGGCAAAAAGAAGGAGGAAGGCGAATGGAAAGAGGGGGCGAATAAAACGGCAAGGGTGAAGTGGGGGAGAGGAAAACGAGAGGCAAATGGCAAATAATGTAATGCAGGAGATAAGGGTTTGTGATGGGTACTTGGTATGTTGACTTTTGCGTAGACTCCCCGGCAACAGCGCCAAAAATCCTTCTTGCTACCTCTCGAGCACTACGTTTGTTTTCCATTGAAGAGGAAAAGGTGATGCAGCAAAGTAGCATAAGTATTTTCCTCAGTTTTTGACAACCAAGATATCAATCCAGTAGGAGGGCACGCACGAGTCCCTCGCACCTACACAAACAAATAAGATCCTCGCAACCAACGCAATAAAGGGGTTGCCAATCCCTTCACGGTCACTTACGAAAGTGAGATCTGATAGATATGATAAGATAATATTTTTGGTATTTTTATGATAAAGATGCAAAGTAAAGAAAGCAAAATAAACGGAAAAGGAAATAGCTTGTTGACGGAAGATTAATATGATGAAAAATAGACCCGGGAGCCATAGGTTTCACTAGTGTCTTCTCTCGAGAGCATAAGTATTATGGTGGGTAAACAAATTACTATTGAGCAATTGACAGAACTGAGCATAGTTATGAGAATATCTAGGTATGATCATGTATATAGGCATCACGTCCGAGACAAGTAGACCGACTCCTGCCTGCATCTACTACTATTACTCCACACATCGACCGCTATCCAGCATGCATCTAGAGTATTAAGTTCAAAAGAACCGAGTAACGCTTTAAGCAAGATGAGATGATGTAGAGGGATAAACTCATGCAATATGATATAAACCCCATCTTGTTATCCTCGATGGCAACAATACAATACGTGCCTTGCTGCCCCTACTATCACTGGGAAAGGACACCGCAAGATTGAACCCAAAGCTAAGCACTTCTCCCATTGCAAGAAAGATCAATTTAGGAGGCCAAACCAAACTGGTAATTCGAAGAGACTTGCAAAGATAACCAATCATACATAAAAGAATTCAGAGAAGATTCAAATATTGTTCATAGATAAACTTGATCATAAACCCACAATTCATCGGTCTCAACAAACACACCGCAAAAGAAGATTACATCGAATAGATCTCCACAAGAGAGGGAGAGAACTTTGTATTGAGATCCAAAAAGAGAGAAGAAGCCATCTAGCTAATAACTATGGACCCGAAGGTCTGAAGTAAACTACTCACACTTCATCGGAGAGGCTATGGTGTTGATGTAGAAGCCCTCCGTGATTTCCCCTCCGGCGGAGCTCCGGAAAAGGCCCCAAGATGGGATCTCACGGGTACGGAAAGTTACGGCGGTGGAAATAGGGTTTTGGCTCCGTATCTGGTAGTTTGGGGGTACGTAGGTATATATAGGAGGAAGAAGTATGTCGGTGGAGCAACATGGGCCCCACGAGGGTGGAGGGCACGCTTGGGGGGTAGGCGCGCCCCCTACCTCGTGCCCTCCTGGTTGCTTTCTTGACGTAGGGTCCAAGTCCTCTGGATCATGTTCGTTCTGAAAATCACGTTCCCGAAGGTTTCATTCCGTTTGGACTCCGTTTGATATTCTTTTTCTGCGAAACTCTAAAATAGGCAAAAAAACAGCAATTCTGGGCTGGGCCTCCGGTAAATAGGCTAGTCCCAAAAATAATATAAAAGTGTATAATAAAGCCCAATAATGTCCAAAACAGTATATAATATAGCATGGAACAATCAAAAATTATAGATACGTTGAAGACGTATCAATGAGCATTGCTACCTCTTGAGCTTGCGTTGGTTTTCCCTTGAAGAGGAAAGGGTGATGCAGCACAGTAGCGTAAGCATTTCCCTCAGTTTTGAGAACCAAGGTATCAATCTAGTGGGAGGTAACAGACAAGTCCCCTAGTACCTGCACAAACAAACAAGAACCTCGCAACCAACGCGATAAAGGGGTCGTCAATCTCTTCATGGTCACTTACGAAAGTGAGATCTGATAGAGATAATAAGATAAATATTTTTGGTATTTTTGTTTTATAGATTGGAAAATAAAGATTGCGAAATAAACAAGCAAGTAAATAGGAAAATAATATGATGGAAGATAGACCCGGGGGCCATAGGTTTCACTAGTGGCTTCTCTCAAGATAGCAAATTCTATGGTGGGTGAACGAATTACTGTCAAGCAATTGATAGAAAAACGCATAGTTATGAGAATATCTAGGCATGATCATGTATATAGGCATCACGTCCGCGACAAGTAGACTGAAACGATTCTGCATCCACTACTATTACTCCACACATCGACCGCTATCCAGCATGCATCTAGAGTATTAAGTTCATAAGAACAGAGTAACGCATTAGGCAAGATGACATGATGTAGAGGGATAAACTCAAGCAATATGATATAAACCCCATATTTTTATCCTCGATGATAACAATACAATACGTGCCTTGCTGCCCCTGCTGTCACTGGGAAAGGACACCGCAAGATTGAACCCAAAGCTAAGCACTTCTCCCATTGCAAGAAAGATCAATCTAGTAGGCCAAACCAAACTGATAATTTGAAGAGACTTGTAAATATATTTAAATCATGCATAAGAGATTTTAGAGAAGAATCAAATATTGTTCATAGATAGTCTTGATCATAAACCCACAATTCATCGGATCTCGACAAACACACCATAAAAAGAATTGCATTGAATAGATCTCTAAGAGAATCGAGGAGAACTTTGTATTGAGATCCAAAGAGAGAGAAGAATCCATCTAGCTAATAACTATGGACCCGAAGGTCTGTGGTAAACTACTCACACATCATCAGAGAGGCTATGGTGTTGATGTAGAAGCCCTCCGTGATCGATTCCCCCTCCGGCGGAGCGCCGGAAAAGGCCCCAAGATGGGATCTCATGGGTACAGAAGGTTGCGGTAGTGGAAATAGGGTTTCATGGTGCTCCTGGATGTTTTCGGGGTATATGGGTATATATATGAGGAAGAAGTACGTCTCGGTGGAGCTGCGAGGGGCCCACGAGGGTGGGGGTGCGCCCCCTACCTCGTGGCCTCCTCGCTTCTTTCTTGATGGCCACTCCAAGTGTCCTGGATCACGTTTGTTCCAAAAATAACTCTCCCGAAGGTTTCATTCCGTTTGTATTCCGTTTGATATTCCTTTTCTGCGAAACACTGAAATAGGCAAAAAAAACAGCAATTTGCACCAGGCCTTTGGTTAGTAGGTTAGTCCCAAAAATAATATAAAAAGGTATATTAGAGCTTATTAAACATCCAAAACAGGTAATATAATAGCATGGAACAATCAAAAATTATAGATACGTTGGAGACGTATCAAGCATCCCCAAGCTTAATTCCTGCTCGTCCTCGAGTAGGTAAATGATAAAAACATAATTTTTGATGTGGAATGCTACCTAGCATAATTCTTAATGTAATTTTCTTTATTGTGGCATGAATGTTCAGATCCAAAAGATTCAAGACAAAAGTTTAATATTGACATAAAAATAATAATACTTCAAGCAAACTAGCAAAGCAATCATGTCTTCTCATAATAACATGGCCAAAGAAAGTTATCCCTACAAAATCATATAGTCTGGCTATGCTCTATCTTCACCACACAAAATATTTAAATCATGCACAACCCCGATGACAAGCCAAGCAATTGTTTCATACTTTTGATGTTCTCAAACTTTTTCAATCTTCATGCAATACATGAGCGTGAGCCATGGATATAGCACTATAGGTGGAATAGAATGGTGGTTGTGGAGAACACAAAAAAGGAGAAGATAGTCTCACATCAACTAGGCGTATCAACCGGCTATGGAGATGCCCATCAATAGATATCAATGTGAGTGAGTAGGGATTTCCATGCAACGGATGCACTAGAGCTATAAGTGTATGAAAGCTCAACAAAAGAAACTAAGTGGATGTGCATCCAACTCGCTTGCTCGCGAAGACCTAGGGAATTTTGAGGAAGCCCATCGTTGGAATATACAAGCCAAGTTCTATAATGTAAAATTCCCACTAGTATATGAAAGTGACAACATAGGAGACTCTCTATCATGAAGATCATGGTGCTACTTTGAAGCACAAGTGCGGTAAAAGGATAGTAACATTGTCCCTTCTCTCTTTTTATCTCATTTTATTTTTATTTGGGCCTTTTTCTCTTTTTTTATGGCCTCTTTTTTTATTTTCTTTTTATTTTCGTCCGGAGTCTCATCCCGACTTGTGGGGGAATCACAGTCTCCATCATCCTTTCCTCACATGGGACAATGCTCTAATAATGACGATCATCACACTTTTATTTACTTACAACTCAAGAATTACAACTCGATACTTAGAACAAAATATGACTCTATGTGAATGTCTCCGATGGTGTACCGGGATGTGCAATGACTCATGAGTGACATGTATGAAAGAATTATGAATGATGGCTTTGCCACAAATACAATGTCAACTACATGATCATGCAAAGCAATATGACAATGATGAAGCATGTCATAATAAACGGAACGGTGGTAAGTTGCATGGCAATATATCTCGGAATGGCTATGGAATGGAAATGCCATAATAGGTAGGTATGGTGGCTGTTTTGAGGAAGGTATATGGTGGGTTTATGGTACCGGCGAAAGTTGCGCGGTACTAGAGAGGCTAGCAATGGTGAAAGGGTGAGAGTGCGTATAATCCATGGGCTCAAGATTAGTCATAAAGAACTCACATACTTATTGCAAAAATCTATTAGTTATCGAAACAAAGTACTACGCGCATGCTCCTAGGGGGATAGATTGGTAGGAAAAGACCATCGCTCGTCCCCGACCGCCACTCATAAGGAAGACAATCAATAAATAAATCATGCTCCGACTTCATCACATAACGGTTCACCATACATGCATGCTACGGGAATCATGAACTATAGAACAAGTATTTCTCAAATTCACAACTACTCAACTAGAATGACTCTAATATCACCATATTCATATCTCAAAACAATCATCAAGTATCAAACTTCTCATAGTATTCAATGCACTTTTTATGATAGTTTTTATTATACCCATCTTGGATGCCTATCATATTAGGACTAATTTTATAGCCAAAGCAAATTACCATGATGTTCTAAAAGACTCTCAAAATGATATAAGTGAAGCATGAGAGATCAACAATTTCTATGAAATAGAACCACCACCATGCTCTTAAAAGATATAAGTGAAGCACTAGAGCAAAATTATCTAGCTCAAAAGATATAAGTGAAGCACATAGAGTATTCTAATAAATTCTGATTCATGTGTGTCTCTCCAAATGGTGTGTACATAAAGGATGATGGTGTTAAACTAAAAATCTAAGACTCAAATCATACAAGACGCTCCAAGCAAAACACATATCATCTGGTGAATAAAAATATAGCCTTAAGTAAAGTTACCGATGGACGAAGACGAAAGAGGGGATGCCTTCTGGGGCATCCCCAAGCTTAGGCTTTTGGTTGTCCTTAAATTTTACCTTGGGGTGCCTTGGGAATCCCCAACCTTAGGCTCTTTCCACTCCTTGTTCCAAAATCCATCAAATCTTTACCGCAAACTTGTAAACTTCACAACACAAAACTCAACAGAAAATCTCATGAGCTCCGTTAGTATAAGAAAACAAACCACCACTTCAAGGTACTATAATTAACTCATTCTTTATTTATATTGGTGTTAAACCTACTGTATTCCAACTTCTCTATGGTTCATGCCCCCCGATACTAGCCATAGATTCATCAAAATAAGCAAACAGCACACGAAAAACAGAATCTGTCAAAAACAGAACAGACTGTAGTAATCTGTAGATTTCAAATACTTATGTAACCCCTAAAATTCTGATATAAATTGGTGGTCGTGAGAAATTTTTCTATTAATCATCTGCAAAAATAATCAACCTAATCGCACTCTCCAGTAAAAAAATGGCAGCAAATCTCGTGAGCACTAAAGTTTCTGCTTTTTACAGCAAGATCAAAAGACTTCCCCTAAGTCTTCCCAAAGGTTCTACTTGGCACGAACACTAATTAAAAACATAAAACCACATCTAAACAGAATCTAGATGAATTATTTATTGAATAACAGCAAGGAAAAAATTGGGTTGCCTCCCAACAAGCGCTTTTCTTTAAAGCTTTTTAGGTAGGCAAAAGATTTCAACGATGCTCACATGAAAGACAAGAATTGAAGCACAAAGAGAGCATCATAAAACACGTGACAAACACATCTAAGTCTAACATACTTCCTATGCATAGGCATCTTACAGGCAAACAAATTATCAAGGCAAGCAAAAACTAGCATATGCAAGGAAGCGAAAAGGAACAATAACAATCTCAACATAACGAGAGGTAATTTAGTAACATGAAAATTCCTACAACCATATTTTCCTCTCTCATAATAATTACATGTAGGATCATAAGAAAATTCAACAATATAGCTATCACAAAACATATTCTTAACACGATCCACATGTATGCAAAGCTGACACTCTTCCAAAATAGTGGGATTAGCATTAACTAAAGTCATGACCTCTCCAAACCTACTTTTATCAAAAACTTCATAAGATTGAACATTCTCCAAATATGTGGGATCTAAAGTTGACACTCTTCCTAACCCACTTTCAATATTATTGCAAACATTATAATCAATCTCATATTCATCATGGGGCTTAAATAAATTTTCAAGATCATAAGAAGAATCACCCCAATCATGATCATTGCAACAAGTAGTAAACATAGCAAAACTAGCATCCCCAAGCTTAGGGTTTTGCATATTATAAGCACAATTGACATTAATAGAATTTATACTATCATCATTGCAATCATGCTTTCTATTGAAAGATCCATCGTGAATCACTCCATAATGTACTTCATCACAATTTTCAGATTCACGAATTTCAAGCAAAACTTCATAAAGATAATCTAGTGCACATAACTCACTAGCAATTGGTTCATCATAATTGGATCTCTTAAAAAGATTAGCAAGCAGGTGAGGATGCATAGATCTTAGGTTCTCTATTTAGCAATAAATAAACAACTATTCCAACCAAACGAGCAAACGAGCCAAGTAAGACATCAAAGCAAATGGAAAGACGAACAGAAGAAGGGCGAATAAAACGGCAAGGGTGAAGTGGGGAAGAGGAAAACGAGAGGAAAATGGTAAATAATGTAATGCGAGGGATAAGAGTTTGTGATGGGTACTTGGTATCGGCGCCAGAAATCCGCACATTGGTGGGAGATCAAAGCTTGACTTGACTTGGTGCAAACCTCCCTAGCAACGGCGCCAAAAATCCTTCTTGCTACCTCTTGAGCTTGCGTTGCTTTTCCCTTGAAGAGGAAAGGGTGATGCAGCACAGTAGCGTAAGCATTTCCCTCAGTTTTGAGAACCAAGGTATCAATCCAGTAGGAGGTAACACACAAGTCCCCTAGTACCTGCACAAACAAACAAGAACCTCGCAACCAACGCGATAAAGGGGTTGTCAATCCCTTCACGGTCACTTACAAAAGTGAGATCTGATGGAGATAATAAGATAAATATTTTTGGTATTTTTGTTGTATAGATTGGAAAATAAAGATTGCAAAATAAACAAGCAAGTAAATAGGAAAATAATATGATGGAAGATAGACTCGGGGCCCATAGGTTTCACTAGTGGCTTCTCTCAAGATAGCAAATTCTACGGTGGGTGAACGAATTACTGTCGAACAATTGATAGAAAAGCGCATAGTTATGAGAATATCCACACATCGACTACTATTACTCCACACATCGACTACTATCCAGCATGATTCTGCATCTACTACTATTACTCCACACATCGACTGCTATCCAGCATGCATCTAGAGTATTAAGTTCATAAGAACAGAGTAACACATTAGGCAAGATGACATGATGTAGAGGGATAAACTCAAGCAATATTATATAAATCCCATCTTTTTATCCTCGATTGCAACAATACAATACGTGCCTTGTTGCCCCTACTATCACTGGGAAAGGACACCGCAAGATTGAGCCCAAAGCTAAGCACTTCTCCCATTGCAAGAAAGATCAATCTAGTAAGCCAAACCAAACTGATAATTTGAAGAGACTTGTAAAGATATTTAAATCATGCATAAGAGATCGGAGAAGAATCAAATATTGTTCATAGATAATCTTGATCATAAACCCACAATTCATCGGATCTCGACAAACACACCGCAAAAAGAATTACATCGAATAGATCTCCAAGAGAATCAAGGAGAACTTTGTATTGAGATCCAAAGAGAGAGAATAAGCCATCTAGCTAATAACTATGGACCCGAAGGTCTTTGGTAAACTACTCACACATCATCGGAGAGGCTATGGTGTTGATGTAGAAGCCCTCCGTGACCGATTCCCCCTCTGGCGGAGCGTCAGAAAAGGCCCCAAGATGGCATCTCACGGGTACAGAAGGTTGCGACGGTGGAAATAGGGTTTCATGGTGCTCCTGGATGTTTTCGGGGTATATGGGTATATATAGGAGGAAGAAGTACATCGGTGGAGCTGTGAGGGGCCCACGAGGGTGGGGGCACGCCCCCCTGCCTCGTGGCCTCCTTGCTTCTTTCTTGATGGCCACTCCAAGTCTCTTGGATCACGTTTGTTCCAAAAATAACTCTCCCGAAGGTTTCATTCCGCTTGGATTCCGTTTGATACTCCTTTTCTGCGAAACACTAAAATAGGCAAAACAAACAGCAATTTGCACTGGGCCTTTGGTTAGTTGGTTAGTCCTAAAAATAATATAAAAAGGTATATTAAAGCCCATTAAACATCCAAAACAGATAATATAATAGCATGGAACAATCAAAAATTATAGATACGTTGGAGACGTATCAAGCATTACCGGGAGGGCCAGAGATACCTCTCCGACAATCGGAGTGACAAATCCTAATCTCGATCTATGCCAACTCAACAAACACCATCGACACCTCTAGAGCATCTTTATAATCACCCAGTTATGTTGTGACGTTTGATAGCACACTAAGTGTTCCTCCGGTATTCGGGAGTCGCATAATATCATAGTCATAGGAACATGTATAAGTCATGAAGAAAGAAATAGCAACAAACTAAACGATCATAGTGCTAAGTTAATGGATGGGTCTTGTCCATCACATCATTATCTAATGATGTGATCCCGTTCATCAAATGAGAACACATGTCTATGGCTAGGAAACTTAACCATCTTTGATTAACGAGCTATCCAAGTATAGGCATACTAGGGACACTCTGTTTGTCTATGTATTCACACATGTATCAAGTTTCCGGTTAATGCAATTCTAGCATGAATAATAAACATTTATCATGATATAAGGAAATATAAATAACAACTTTATTATTGCCTCTAGGGCATATTTCCTTCAGTCTCCCACTTGCACTAGAGTCAATAATCTAGTTCACATCGTCATGTGAATAGTTCACATCGTCATGTGAATAGTTCACATCTTTATGTGATTAGTTCACATCTTCATGTGACTAATACCCAAAGGGTTTACTAGAGTCAATAATCTAGTTCACATCGCTATGTGATTAACACCCAAAGAGTGATCATATTTTTCTTGTGAGAGAAGTTTAGTCTACGGGTCTGCAACATTCAGATCCGTGTGTATTTTGCAAATTTCTATGTCTACAATACTCAGCACGGATCTACTCTAGCTAATTGCTCCCACTTTCAATATGTATCTAGATCGAGATTTAGAGTCATCTAGATCGGTGTCAAAAGCTTGCATCGACGTAAATCTTTACGACGAACTCTTTTATCACCTCCATAATCGAGAAATATTTCCTTAGTCCTCTAAGGATAATTTTGACCATTGTCCAGTGATCTACTCCTAGATCACTATTGTACTCCCTTGCCAAAATCATTCTAAGGTATACAATAGGTCTGGTACACAGCATAGCATATTTTATAGAACCTATGACTGAGGCATAGGGAATGACTTTTCATTCTCTTTCTATTTTCTACCGTGGTCGGGTTTTGAGTCTTTACTCAACTTCACACCTTGCAACACAGGCAAGAACTCGTTCATTGACTGTTCCATTTTGAACTACTTCAAAAACATGTCGAGGTATGTACTCATTGAAAAAATTTATCAAGCGTCTTGATCTATCTCTATACATCTTGATGCCCAATATGTAAGCAGCTTCACTGAGGTCTTTTCATTGAAAAATTCTTATTCAAGTATCCTTTTATGCTATCCAGAAAATCAGTATCATTTCTGATCAACAATATGTCATCCACATATAATATCAGAAATGCTACAGAGCTCCCACTCACTTTCTTGTAAATACAGGCTTCTCCAAAAGTATGTATAAAACTATATGCTTTGATCAATTCATCAAAGCGTATATTCCAACTCCGAGATGCTTGCACCAGTCCATAGATGGATCGCTGGAGCTTGCACACTTTGTTAGCACCTTTAGGATTGACAAAACTTTCTTGTTGTATCATATACAACTCTTCTTTAAGAAATCCATTAAGGAATGCAGTTTTGACATCCATTTGCCAGATTTCATAAAATGTGGCAATTGCTAACATGATTCGGACAGACTTAAGCATTGCTACGAGTGAGAAAATCTCATCGTAGTCAACACCTTGAACTTGTCGAAAACTTTTTTCGAAAATTCAAGCTTTGTAGATAGTAACACTACTATCAGCGTCCGTCTTCCTCTTGAAGGTCCATTTATTCTCAATGGCTTGCCGATCAACGGGCAAGTCCACCAAAGTCCACACTTTGTTCTCATACATGGATTCTATCTCAAATTTCATGGCCTCAAGCCATTTTGCGGAATGTGGGCTCATCATCTCTTCCTCATAGTTCGTAGGTTCATCATGGTCAAGTAACATGACCTCCAGAATAGGATTACCGTACCACTCTGGTGTGGATCTTAGTCTGGTTGACCTACGAGGTTCAGTAGTAACTTGATCAGAAGTTTTCATGATCATCATCATTAGCTTCCTCACTAATTGGTGTAGGAATCACTGGAACTAATTTCTGTGATGAACTACTTTCCAATGAGGGAGCAGGTACAATTACGTCATCAATTTCTACTTTCCTCCCATTCACTTATTTCGAGAGAAACTCCTCTAGAAAGGATCCACTCTTAGAAACAAAGATCTTGCCTTCGGATCTGTGATAGAAGGTGTACCCAGCAGTTTCTTTTGGGTATCCTATGAAGACGCACTTCTTCGATTTGGGTTCGAGCTTATCAGGTTGAAACTTTTTCACATAAGCATCGCAACCCCAAACTTTAAGAAATGACAGCTTAGGTTTATTGCTAAACCACAATTCATACAGTGTCGTCTCAACGGATTTTTAGACGGTGCCCTATTTAATGTGAATGCAGCTGTCTCTAATGCATAATCCCAAAACGATAGTGGTAATTTGGTAAGAGACATCATAGATTGCACCATATCTAATAATGTATGGTTATGACGTTCGGACACGCCATTACATTGTGGTGTTCCACGTGGCGTGAGTTGCGAAGCTATTCCATATTGTTTCAAATGAAGACCAAACTCGTAACTCAAATATTTGTTTCCGCGATCAGATCCTAGAAACTTTATTTTCTTGTTACGATGATTTTCCACTTTACTCTGAAATTCTTTGAACTTTTCAAATGTTTCAGACTTATGTTTCATCAAGTAGATATACCCATATCTGCTCAAATCATCTGTGAAGGTCAGAAAATAACGATACCCGCCGCGAGCCTCAACACTCATTGGACCACACACATCAGTATGTATTATTTCCAACAAGTCTGTTGCTCGCTCCTTTGTTCCAAAGAATGAAGTCTTAGTCATCTTGCAAGCATCAAGTGATTCCAAAAGTCCATCAGCATGGAGTTTCTTCATGCGCTTTACACCGATATGACCTAAATGGCAGTGCCACATATAAGTTGCACTATCATGATTAAATTTGCATCTTTTGGCTTCAATATTATGAATATGTGTATCACTACGATCGAGATTCAATAAACCATTTATATTGAGTGTATGACCATAGAAGGTTTTATTCATGTAAATAGAACAACAATTATTCTTTAACTTAAATGAATAATCGTATTGCAATAAACATGATCCAATCATATTTATGCTCAACGCAAACACCAAATAACATTTATTTTAGGTTCAACACTAATCTCAAAGGTAAAGGGAGTGTGTGATGGTGATCTTATCAACCTCGGAATCACTTCCAACTCACATCATCACCTCTCCCTTAACTAGTCCTTGTTTATTTTGCAACTCCCGTTTTGAGTTACTACTCTTAGCAACTGAACCTAGTATCAAATACCAAGGGGTTGCTATAAACACTAGTAAAGTACACATCAATAACATGTATATCAAATATAGCTTTGTTCACTTTGCCATCCTTCTTATCTGCCAAGTATTTGGGGTAGTTCCGCTTCTAGTGACCATTCCCTTTGCAGTAGAAGCACTCAGTTTTAGGCATAGGTCTAGCTTTGGGCTTCTTCACGGGAGTGGCAACTTGCTTGCCATTCTTCTTGAAGTTCCCTTTCTTTCCCTTGCCCTTTTACTTGAAACTAGTGGTCTTGTCAACCATCAACACTTGATGCTTTTTCTTGATTTCTACCTTCGCCAATTTCAGCATCGCGAAGAGCTTGGGAATCATTTCCATTATCCCTTGCATATTATAGTTCATCACGAAGTTCTAGTAACTTGGTGATAGTGACTAGAGAACTCTGTCAATCACTATCTTATCTGGAAGATTAACCCCCACTTGATTCAAGTGATTGTAGTACTCAGACATTCTGAGCACATGCTCACTAGCCGAGCTATTCTCCTCCATCTTGTAGGCAAAGTACTTGTCAGAGGTCTCATACCTCTCGACTCAGGCATGAGTCTGAAATACCAATTTCAGCTCTTGGAACATCTTATATTCTCCGTGGCGTTCAAAATGTCTTTGAAGTCCCTGTTCTAAGCCGTAAAGCATGGCGCACTAAACTATCAAGTAGTCATCATACCGAGCTTGCCAAACATTCATAACGTCTGCATCTGCTCCTGCAATAGGTCTGTCACCTAGCGGTCAATCAAGGACATAATTCTTCTATGCAGCAATGAGGATAATCCTCAGATCACGGACCCAGTCCGCATCATTGCTACTATCATCTTTCAACTTATTTTTCTCTAGGAATATATCAAAAATAAAATAGGGGAGCTATACGCGAGCTATTGATCTACAACATAGATATGCAAAAACTACCAGGACTAAGTTCATGATAAATTAAAGTTCAATTAATCATATTACTTAAGAACTCCCACTTAGATAGACATCCCACTAATCATCTAAGTGATCACGTGATCCATATCAACTAAACCATGTCCGATCATCACGTGAGATGGAGTAATTTTCAATGGTGAACATCACTATGTTGATCATATCTTCTATATGATTCACGCTCGACCTTTCGGTCTCAGAGTTCCGAGGCCATATCTGCATATGCTAGGCTCGTCAAGTTTAACCCGAGTATTCCGCGTGTGCAAAACTGTCTTGCACCTGTTGTATGTGAACATAGAGCTTATCACACCCGATCATCACATGGTGTCTTGGCACGACGAACTGTCGCAACGGTGCATACTCAGGGAGAACACTTATACCTTGAAATTTAGTGAGGTATCATCTTATAATGCTACCGCCATACTGGGCAAAATAAGATGCATAAAAAATAAACATCATATGCAATCAAAATATGTGACATGGTATGGCCATTATCATCTTGTGCCTTTGATCTCCATCTCTAAAGTACCATCATGATCTCCATCGTCACCGGCATGACACCATGATCTCCATCATCTTGATCTCTATCAACGTGCCATCACATGGTCGTCTCGCCAACTATTGCTTTTGCAACTATTGCTATCGCATAGCGATAAAGTAAAGCAATTGTATGGCGCTTGCATCTTATGCAATAAAGATACAACCATAAGGCTCCTCCCAGTTGCCGATAACTTTAACAAAACATGATCGTCTCGTACAACAATTTATTTCTCATCACGTCTTGACCATATCACATCACAGCATGCCCTACAAAAACAAGTTAGACGTCCTCTACTTTGTTGTTGCAAGTTTTACATGGCTGCTACGGCTTAGCAAGAACCGTTCTTACCTACGCATCAAAAACCATAATGATTTTTCGTGAAGTGTGCTGTTTTAACCTTCAACAAGGACCGGGCGTAGTCACACTTGATTCAACTAAAGCTGGAGAAACAGACACCCACTAGCCGCCTGTGTGCGAAGCACGGCACTAGAACCAGTCTCATGAACACGGTCATGTAATGTCGGTCTGGGCCGCTTCATCCAACAATACTGCCGAATCAAACTATGACATGCTGGTAAGCAGTATGACTATAAACGCCCACAACTCTTTGTGTTCTACTCGTGCATATAACATCTACGCATGGACCTGGCTCGGATGCCACTGTTGGGGAACGTGGTATTTCAAAATTTTACCTACGATCACGCAAGATCTATCTAGGAGATGCATAGCAATGAGAGGGAAGAGTATGTCTACATACCCTCGTAGACCGAAAGCGGAAGCATTTAGTAACGCGGTTGATGTAGTCGAATGTCTTCGCGATCCAACCGATCCAAGTACCGAACGTACGACACCTCCGCGTTTAGCACACGTTCAGCTCGATGACGTCCCTCGGGCTCATGATCCAGCTGAGGTCGAAGGAGAGTTCTGTCAGCACGACAGCATGGCGACGGTGATGATGAAGTTACCGGCGCTGGGCTTCGCCTAAGCACTACGATGATATTACCGAGGTGTGTAACTGTGGAGGGGGGGCACCACTCACGGCTAAGACAAATCTTGGAGTGCCTTTGGGGTGTCCCCCTGCCCACGTATATAAAGGAGGGGGAAGAGGAGGCCGGCCTAGGAGGGGCGCGCCTATAGGGGGAGTCCAACTAGGATTCCCAATCCTAGTTGGAGTCCCCTTCCTTTTCCAAGAGGGAAGGAAGGGAAGGAGTAGGAGAGGGAGGAGGAAAGAGAGGGGGCGCCGCCCCCTCCCTAGTCCAATTCGGACTTGCCATGGGGGGAGCGCGCCCACCCCTTGAGGCCCTTCTCTCCTTTCCCGTATGGCCATTAAGGCCCACTACTTCCCCCGACGAATTCCCATAACTCTTCGGTACTCCGAAAAATACCCGAATCACTCGGAACCTTTCCGATATCCGAATATAGCCTTCCAATATATCGATCTTTACGTCTCAACCATTTCGAGACTCCTCGTCATGTCCGTGCTCTCATCTGGGACTCCTAACAACCTTCGGTACATCAAATCACATAACTCATAATACAAATCGTCATCGAACGTTAAGCGTGCGGACCCTACAGGTTCGAGAACTATGTAGACATGACCGAGACACATCTCTGGTCAATAACCAATAATGGAACCTGCATGCTCATATTGGCTCCTACATATTCTACAAAGATCTTTATCGGTCAAACCGCATAACAACATACGTTGTTCCCTTTGTCATCGGTATATTACCTGCCCGAGATTCGATCGTCGGTATCCTCATACCTAGTTCAATCTCGTTATCGGCAAGTCTCTTTACTCGTTCCGTAATGCATCATCCCGTAACTAACTCTTTAGTCACATTGCTTGCGAGGCTTATAGTGATGAGCATTGCTACCTCCTGAGCTTGCGTTGGTTTTCCCTTGAAGAGGAAAGGGTGATGCAGCACAGTAGCATAAGTATTTCCCTCAGTTTTGAGAACCAAGGTATCAATCCAGTAGGAGGTAACACACAAGTCCCCTAGTATCTGCACAAACACACAAGAACCTCGCAACCAACGTGATAAAGGGGTTGTCAATCCCTTCACGGTCACTTATGTCGTGGTTTT
The DNA here is from genome assembly GCF_003073215.2 of Triticum urartu. Taxonomy (NCBI): domain Eukaryota; kingdom Viridiplantae; phylum Streptophyta; class Magnoliopsida; order Poales; family Poaceae; genus Triticum; species Triticum urartu. The sequence continues at coordinate 99,611,343 of NC_053027.1, read as the reverse complement.
GTTACGGCAGATGTCCTTATTGTCAGGACTTAGTCGCGAGGCCAACACATCTATGTGGTAGCTTGAGAGGGGTTGAGTGGAACGAGAGACGCAAGGTTTTACCCAGGTTCGGCCCCTCATGGTGGAGGTAAAAGCCTACGTCCTGCTTCATTGATATTGATGATGATGATCACGATTACAAGGGAGCTCTATCTCAAGAGCTATTGAGTTTCTGTCTAACCCTAACTTATCAAAACATGTCCTCTTGGGGTGCCCTGCCCCTCCTTATATAAGTTAGAGGGGCGGGTTACATGTGGAGTCCTATTAGAATTAGGACTAGTCTACCTTCTAATACAAACCGGATACAAGTCCGAGTCTTAACTCCTTGTAAGGAAAATATTCCTCACGCCTTTCCTCTTAAACCGGCCCACCATTAACATAAACCGGCCTTCTGGGCCTTGGGCCTTGTCATCCGTCTGTCCCGCCTGCCAGGTTACCAGGGAGTCATAATGTTCAGGCAGGTTGCTTTGTAAACCGTCTGATCAAGGCGGGTCGCCAGTGAATCGCCAAGTGTAAACCGGGTCTCAAGTAAACCGCCAAGTCCGGTCGGGTCATATTTCCGGCCGGGTCATATTGCGGGGTATATCCCCGACATTAGCCCCTAGTTTAGCTTGGATTTATCCATGGTAAACTTATGTTGCAAAAAACACAAGAAAAAATTTGACAGGTTGTGCCCCAGGTTAAGAAATTCTTGTAAACCGGCACCTCAACATCCTTAAGTCCTTGTCATTTCCTTCTTCTAGAAAATCCGGGTCAACAGACCAGCTTCATAATCAACTTGCTTGCATAAGAAATATTGTAAATCAAGAATCCATTTGAGTCAGCCTTCAATGCTCTGACTTGACAAAAATATTGGTCTCTGAAATATTTAACTCATATCCAGCCGGCATGATGATGTAGAACTTGCCGGTTTATGATTACCACCATTGCCGGGTTATAAAAACTGATAATTCCGGGTCATGACTGTTATAGACACCGGGTCATGATTGTTACCAACACCGGGTCACACAATTAATCTTCCTGCTTTGCTCAAAACTGAGAATTTGAAGATGTTCCTCCTTTATATGCATATTACCTGTAGCCCCCAAGTCTTAAGAGGAGAACGTAGTGATAGCTTAAGACTTGCTTCAATATAAATGTTACAACCTTGGAAGAAATCTAGATTGTTCATCTCAGTCACTAGTCAAAACTGGATATTCCACATATGTAGCCCCCAAGTGTCGGGTTGTCATGCTTGCAGCAGCCTGGGACTTATAATTGCCTTTATGCTCATAAAAACTTCAACCAGTGTAACCCCCAAGGGCCGGGTCATTATGCAATAATGAGCAGGAACTTTATAAATATGATCATGTAGACTTGAATCAGCAATGTGTAGCCCCCAAGGGTGGGGTCATTATGCAATAATGAGCAGGGACTTTATATATATATATATATACTTCATTGAAAATAACGTCATATGAGGTAACCTCATCATGGGGCTTGAACCCACGTCCACAAGGTTAAGAGCTTTGTGCTTTACCAACTAAGCAGTGGATCCTTCAATATAATGGATTAAGACTTGTGTACCTTGAATCATTGATAGGAGCAATTGGTAGCCCCTAAGGGCCGGCTCATTATGATGTGATGAGTCGGGTCTTCAGTAACGCCAATAAAAATGACTTTGCATTAGCCCCCGAGTGTCATGGTGCATGCTTGCAGCGACATGAGACTTGCATATTTGATATAATCTCAATTTGAATAATGTAGCCCCCAAGTGCTGGGTCGTAAGCCTGCAGTGACTCGAGACTATTCCTTCAATTATAGAATAAAGCATATCCATTGATAATATAATAGCCATTGCGCTAAAGCGACTTTGAAAACCTTCATCATAATACTGCTTATTAATAACCATAATAAAATCCCGCCATGTTGGCTATTGGAAGATTTGAATAATATAATCCAATGATTTATGAGCGCATGATTCCAATAGCGCAATCCAAATATATACTGGCGACTTATAATCCCAAGCCAGTCCAGGTTAATAAACATTGGATAATTTATCATCATACTGGCGAATTATAGTCGAAAGCCAGGCCGGGTTAATAAACGCCGGTGATTTATAATCATGCTTTATTCAACCTGTTTCTGCATAGAACAAGTTTAAAGTGTCCAAGCGGTTTACCGCCGGACGGGTCATAATGCCCAACATATAACCCGGGTTTATAACCAAGGCTGCACTTAAGAATAATCAAATATGAAATATATCATACCTGTGACATTGAATCACATCGTTGGTTTACCAACTTTTTGTAGCAAGGGTGATAATCCAAATCTTGAGTCCTGATAACTCCTCCCATCTCTTGCCCGTTTATAATAAAACTGTACCGGGTTGTAATAAACACCGAATTATCCATATGTAATTGAAAGTGCGTTATATCGACTAGAGGGGGGGTGAATAGGCGATTTTTATGAAATTCTTCACTGAGGAATTTGCCGGTGAGGAAATTCCTTAGTGAAGAACAACTAGCAGCGGAATAAGTATTCAAATGTAAACACAACAGAATACAAGCATAGTCATCATGATGAAATGAAGACAGGCACAGAGTACAGGAAGCGTAATCACAGGATAACACATGATGAAGACAAACAGACTGAAGAAAATGAACTAAGGAAATTGAGAAAGTCTTCAGTCAAAGTCTTCAAACACAGATATGAACAAACATACAGCACAGTTATGAGGAAATGAAAGAGTTGAGGAAATAGAACCAGTAAGCTCGGTGAAGACAATGATTTGGTATACCAGTTCCAACTGTTGTCTCAGTTGTACGTCTGGTTGGAGCGGCTGAGTATTTAAACTCGAGGACACACAGTCCCGGACACCTAGTCAAGGACACTTAGTCCAAGACACCCAGTCCTCACTGTATTCTCCTTGAACTAAGGTCACACAGACCTCGTCCAATCACTCGTGGTAAGTCTTCAGGCGACTTCCAAACCTTCACAAACTTGGTCACTCGGCGATCCACAATTCCTGTTGGATGCTCTAGACCATGACGCCTAACCGTCTGGAAGAAGCACAGTCTTCAAAGGTAACAAGCATCGGATCCACTCAGGATCAATCTCTTCAGTGATGCTCAATCACTTGGGGTTTGTAGGTGTTTGGGTTTTTGGTTTTTCCTCACTTGATGATTTTCGCTCAAAGTCCTTGGAGGATGGGTTGCTCTCAAATGACAAGTGTCAGTTTCTCTCGGAGCAGCCAACCAGCTAGTGGTTGTAGGGGGTGGCTATTTATAGCCTAGGGAGCAGCCCGACATGATAAGACATAAATGCCCTTCAATGATATGACCGTTAGGTGGATAGATATTTTGGGACAGCTGGCGCATAGCACATCAACGGTCGGAATTTTGAGTAGCAAAATCCTCAGGGCTATCATGTTTCTCACTGTATAGGCAATCCGCACTGGCGAATTCTTAACTCCTCAGTCAGGACAAATTTCTCAGAGACCAGAAGAACTTCGTCTCTGTCACTGAAGAAATTGACTGAACTGTATGAGATTTCCAATGGCTTCACTCGAAGGGATTGGTAGGTGTAGGATTTTGAGTTGAGCATCACATGGAAATTTTTCCTTAGTATTTCCTCGACCCCCTTTAACAGTACGGTGTTTCCTATGACTCAAGAAAGAGAAAAACAAAACTATGAAAATGAAAGTCTTCAAGCTTCATATTCCTCGCATGAATATCAAGTCTTCACGGACACACCAATTTCTTCACTTTCAAAGTCTTCATGAAAGTCTTCAGAAATACCAAAATCTTCAGTCGAAGATATTCATTTTTAGGGGTCGACTTTTCCTGTAAATATCAAACTCCTCATAGACTTATAGACTTGTGTACACTCACACACGCATTAGTCCCTTAACCTATAAGTCTTCAATACACCAAAATCACTAAGGGGCACTAGATGCACTTACAATCTCCCCCTTTTTGGTGATTGATGACAATATAGGTTACGTTTTCAACGGGGATAAACATATGAAGCGTAAATACTGATATTGAGGAATTTGATTGCAAGATATAGAAGAACTCCCCCTGAAAATGTGCATAGTGAGGAATTTGCTTTTGAAGCAATGCACACTTGAAGAGTTGAATCATGGAGATCTCCCCCTATATCTTGTAATTCATACACGCATTTAACATATAATATGAAGAATTTGAAATGCATGATGAAATATGGTGCCTGATGAAATTCAGCATGCGTGCAATAACATTTAACGAGGAATAAGCATGCAGAATAGTGCATCAAAAGTATCAGAGCACAGTGCATCAAAAGTATCAGGGCACCATCGGGTTTAAGATTACAACTTGATCCAATAAAGTTTCAGAAGAATGAGAGTTGTAACTTAGCAAAAAAACGCCCATATAGTAGACCCGCTTGAAGACTAACTCATATTTCTCCCCCTTTGTCATTGAATGACCAAAAGGATCGAAAATGAGGACTAATGCCCCTGAAGATAATCGTGGTGATGAAGGAGTGCCAGCGTTGTTGGGGTCGTTGGTTGATGTAGGGCCTGCCACAGTGTCATCCAAATCTTCATGTTCATCAGTGTCGCACGATGAAGAATATGAGCTGGCCACCAGAGAAGGAACCTTGACCTTCTTGAATTTCTTCGGTGGAGGTGCAGACCAGTCAAAATCTTCATTAAGACCCATGTTCTTCAGATCTTCTTCACCATACAGATGTGACAGGATTGCCTAGGTGCGATCGAAGACTTGATGGAGGTAGTAGTGGTTTTTCTTCACTGCATTGTGTGTGGCAGTCATGTTGTGAATAAGTGAACCAAACTGACGCTTAACCCATTTGTGATTTCGATCCACCTTCTGGTGAAGACTAAGCAGAAGTTCACGGTCAGTGATCACACGCGGAGCAGTGGCTTGAGGAGTGGACTTGGGTGCATTGGCAGAGTCATGTGTGGCAGAGTCATCATTGGTGGAATAAGATGCAGCTTTGCGAAACTAACCATCCAATGGACGAATGCCTTCATCAATTACAGCTGGTGCCTTGCCCTTTCCATCAACTAAGGAATATGTCTGCTTGAGGACTTCAACTGGGGGCAAGTAGCTGAGATGATTCTGAAAATCAGCTTTGTAGTTGAGTGAAGACCTTGTCCTGAGGAATCTCATGATCCAAGGTGCATAAGGCTTCAGCTCAAACGGAGACAGTGCAACATTTGCCATAGTCCTCATGAAGAAATCGTGATAATTGACAGGAATGCCATGAACGATGTTGAATACCAGATTCTTCATGATGCCAACAATTTCCTCATCAGATGAGTCGTGGCCTTTGATATGATTGATTGTCCTTGTAAGAATACGATAAACAGTTTTGGGCACGTACAACAATTCCTTCACAAGGAATTTGGTTCGTGGTGCCTGACCTGGTTTCAAAGGCTTCATCAGCACCTGCATGTAATGATGTGTGAGCTCAGGTTCACTGTAGATGCAGCGAGCTACTTCAAGGGGAGGACTGAGTGGTAGAGCACGAAGCAATTCAGAGGCTGGTGCAGTGTGGTGAGTGTTTTCAGACATCCAGTCCAGCACCCATGAATTCACATCTTCAGCATCTCTGGTGATGTGCAGCGTTGCATAGAATTGAAGAATCAGTTCTTCATTCCAATCGCAGATGTCAGAGCAGAAGTTGAGCAGTCCAGCGTCGTGAAGAATGGATCCTTTGGCTTCGGCAGAGGAGTTTCAGTGAGTTGCATCACGACCTCAGGAATCTCAATCACAGGTTCTTCAGGCTGAGGAATTTCTGGTTCCTCCTCAGTGGCAGTCTGCGTAGTTGGTTGTTCAGCAGCAGCAGTTTCATCAGCGCTAGTAGCTGGAATTTCCTCATGGACAGATGTAGTGGGATGAGTTTCTTCAGAGCCCATGTGAACAGTTTGTGTGGGGGACTGAGGAATTTGCTGTAGAGGGGTGAACATTGGAGAGTTTGGATGCTGACTTTCCTAGAATTCATCACTGATTACAGGTGTGGAGCAGTCAATATCCACATCTTCATCTTCCATTTCTTCAGTGCCAGCCTCTTCAGCTGTGAACTGAGGCATAGGCGAGGAGATGATAGGTGTTGAAGGGATCGCATCCACTTCAATTTCTTCATCCAATGGTTCACACGAAGCAGTAGAATGAGTTTCTTTATCAGATCCACTGGGGATCACATATTCTTCATCAAAAGGAACAAGGTCCTTTGATGGCCTGGTTGAGATGGGAACATCGTCAATAGGATGTGCAAATGAACTTGTCATAGGCTTCATTTTCTTCGGAGCTGAAGAATCTGAAGCAACTGATGCTTTCCTTTTCTTCATTGCAGCATGCTCTGCAGCCTTGGTCTTCTTCACATCTGATGCAGATGGAAGGATCGGAGTTGGTGTCGGCGCAGGAGGAGCAGAGGAATCTGGTTGATTTTCTTCAGGCACAACTGATGCAGTTGCCCTAAGTTCTTCAGTTTCTTCAGGCGGACCACTAGTGGGTGCCCTAGCAATTTCTTCAGTGGCTAGAATGCAGTCATCAGCCCTGAAACTCACATTTTCTTCAGCAGCCTGATTGTCATCAGCGGTGTTGGCATGTTCTTCAGTCGGCTGAGCAGATGCTTCAGCCTGAGGAATTTCTTGTTGCGTTGGGGCAGCAACATTTGAAGTGAACTGTTCAGTTATCTTTACAAATCTAACTTTGGCTCCTTGCCAATCAGCATAGTAGGCTTTGAAGTCATCGCTGAGGGTTTTGATTTCAGATTGGATTTTTACAAGTTCATCAGTTGTCATAGTGACAATGTTGTTCTTCAGAAATTTCTCCTTCTTGTACTGTGCTTTCTTGATCTGCCTGGCCTTCTCAAATTTCCACTTTTCTTCTTGAATGAAGTGGGTCAGCATGTGACTTTGGCCAGGAGTCAGCTTGAAGTCAGGCAAGGGAGTGTTGGGGTCCTTGTGCCAATCATCAATGTAGTCGAGGATCAGCTTGGGATCCAAAAGCAGTGGCACCTCTGATCCTTTGGCTCTAGCGGCCCTGACTTGCCTGTCTTTAATGATTTCTGCAAGTTCATCATCATCAGCTTCGTCTTCATCAGACGGCACTTGAAAAGCGACTTGCTTCTTTTGAGGACTTGGGCGTGGACCTCGTCCAACAGTGGCCTTTGTCTTCAGCAGTGAGGGGCCAGCTGAGGAACTTGGTGCAGCTGAGGAACTAGCTGAGACACCTGAGGCAATGGAGATGCCGGCAGTCCTTTGGCACGAAGCGAGATGCACAGGTGCTGAGGATTTGGTCGGAATAGCTGAAGGCTTTGGCGGCGGAGCTGAGGACTTTGGAGGAACAGGAGCAGCATGAGGAATTGGCCGTGAGGGCTTTGATGATTCTGGCCATGAGGGCATTGCTTATGAAGCACTTGGCTTGCACGCAGGCTTGTTTGACATAGCCTTCTTTGGCTTGACAGCAAAGGCCTCAGCAGAGGCAGCAGCAGCGGCAGAGTCTTCATTGAATTTCCTCACTGCTTCTTTGGCTTGCTTAGCCAACTTGCCTTGGCGCTTGGCCCATTCATCAGGATAGTCCTCACCTCGCTTGAGGCTGGTGGGATCTGCTACTTGGCCAGGTGCCAATGGAGCTCTTGGGCATGGAGGATTGAGTACAAATTTCTTCATGTACTTAGGAGAGACATATCTGTACTCCCTCCATTATCTTGCCCATCTCCTCCCTATCCTCTGTTTGCGCACTTTGCGCTCATTCTTGGTTTCCTCAGTAGGTGTGCAGTACCCAGCATATATGTCATCAGGGATCTCAAACGCTGTATTTACCTCAGGCCTCTTTCCTCCCTTCTGTGGCCTTTTACCATCAGCCATTTTCTTCAGTTGAGGAATTTGAACAATTGAATTCTCTGAAGAAGTATGCAACTTTTCTTCGAGGAACGCTGCAGATGAGTTAAGTTGATGAGAACCTAGTGATTCAGTAGCTAACATGTGTACTTGTGAACAGAGTATAGTTGCGAGGAATTTGGAGAGGTCATATGCGTTCTCAGAAGGTTTTTCAAAAAGAACAAGTTTGAGGAATTTGACCAGATGAGTCTTGAAGATTTTCACTAAGCGTTCTTTGTCTTAGGTTCCAGAGTTGTATAGATTGAAGATCCACACAATTGAGGAATCTTGAAGAAAAATGATGCTTAGAGAAACGAATCAAGAACAGATGACTTGTGAGGTGTTCAGTGTGTGAAGATATGAAGATAAACACTTTTGAAGATTTTGTAGATAATCATTCGAATCAACGAGAGCAGTAGAAGTAACTTTTAATTACCCTGGATGAAGAACACGATGAACTGGAGTGAGGAGATGTGAAGTTCGTCTGTGCAGATCTTCCACGCCCTAACTTGGCGGAGGAAGACAGCTACGTCGGCGGCGGAGTGAAGATGTCCGCGGTCGGCGCGAGTACGTCGACGACGAGGTCGAGGCAGTGAAGCTCTTCCTCACCGGCGGCGATGAAGTAGCGACGGCGCTAGGGTTTGAGAAGCTCGAGCCGGAGAGAGATGTCGAGCGGAGTAAAAGAAGTGAGGAAGGGAAGGAGGGGTATTTATAGCCACGGTGAAAAACTGCTCGCCTGAAGAAATTGGACGAACGTGCCCCTGACCCTTCTCATTCGCATGACATGTGTCACCCACGTAGTGAGAGGTGGAGATCGTGTTAGATCGTGGGTGAGTGGATAAGTGTATCGTGGGATGCGGAACGGTTTGAGCGGCAAGACCAAAAATTTCGATAAGATAGGTTTTAAAGTTCCGTTCGCAATTTCTTCAACTGACAAGGACACAGTGAAGATTTTGAACGAGTTTCAAATAGAACGCACATGAAGAATTTGTGAACAGATTGGGTTGAGTATAGCATAGAGGGGAAGGGTCCGATCACATTCACTTAGCAGGAAACCAACTTGAAGAAATAGCAATAAGTGAATGTTGTAGAGGACATAAACTCATATATATATATAGCCAATGAAGAAAAACGACGGAACTAGTGAAGACTATGCAAAGTTGAAGAATATGAATAATTTGAGGAATTTCAACTTTTGGTGGTGGCATGACCCACCGTATAAGAATGATGATTTCAGACACCGCGTACAATTATTGTAGGGTTCTGAGAATCAAATTCTTCATTAATTTCTTCACACTAAGAGTGTTATTCTTCATTGATTGAAGAAAAACGTTTCTTCATGTGTTGCACATCTAAGTCATCAATTTTTCATAAGTGTTAGGATGAGTGTCCTTTTCAAATAACATTCGAAGATTCTAGGATATTTAGCTCACACCGCAACTTGCTAAATCTCTTCTCATCCAAGGGCTTTGTGAAGATATCAGCTAGCTGTTCTTCAGTCTTCACATGCTCAATAGAAATGTCGCCCTTCAACACATGATCACGAAGAAAATGATGACGAATCTGAATGTGCTTTGTCTTCGAGTGCTGAACTGGGTTGTGAGCAATCTTGATGGCACTCTCATTGTCAAAGAAGAGAGGCACATTCTTCATGTTGACGCCGTAGTCCTTGAGAGTTTGCTTCATCCATAGCAATTGGGCACAGCAAGAACCAGCGGCAATGTACTCAGCTTCAGCAGTAGATAGTGATACGCAGTTCTGTTTCTTCGAGGACCAACAGACCAAAGATCGTCCGAGGAAATGACATGTACCAGATGTTGACTTGCGATCCACACGATCACCAGTATAGTCAGAGTCAGAATATCCAACAAGATCAAAAGCCGAGCCCTTGGGGTACCATAATCCAAGTGTTGGTGTGTGAGCTAGATATCGAAGAATATGCTTCACAGCCTTATGGTGTGATTCCTTCGATGCAGCTTGAAATCGGGCACACATGCAAACACTAAGCATTATATCTGGCCTAGATGCACATAAGTATAATAAGGAACCTATCATGGAGCAGTATACCTTATGATCGAAGTCAATACCATTTTCATCAGTGCACAGATGGCCATTTGTGGGCATAGGAATTTTGACACCTTTGCAATCTTGCATGCCGAATTTCCTCAGTACATCCTTGAGGTATTTCTCCTAAGATATGAATATGCCATTGTGTTGTTGATGAATTTGAAGACCTAAGAAGAATTTCAACTCTACCATACTAGACATTTGATATTCTTCACTCATCATATAGGCAAATTCATCACTATAACGTTGGTCAGTACAGCCAAAGATAATATCATCAACATATACTTGGCACACAAACAATTCACCATCATAAGATTTAGTGAAAAGAGTAGGGTCGAGTGAACCGGGTTTGAAGCCTTTCTTCATGAAGAGTTCCTTCAAGGTATCACACCAAGCCCGTGGGGCCTGCTTGAGGCCATAGAGGGCCTTGTTGAGTCTGAAGACTTTGTCAAGATTCTTTGGATCTTCATAACCTGGGGGTTGAGCAACATATACTTCTTCCCCAAGCTTACCATTGAGGAATGCACTTTTCACATCCATTTGATATAGAGTGATATCATGATGGTAGCATAAGCAAGTAATATGCGAATAGCCTCAAGTCTAGCAACAGGTGCAAAAGTTTCATCGAAATCAATTCCTTCAACCTGTGTGTAGCCTTGAGCTACAAGCTGTGCCTTATTCCTCACCACAAGGCCATTTTCATCTTGCTTGTTGCGGTAGATCCACTTTGTGCCGATGATATTGTGCTTGCGAGGATCTAGACGTTTGACCAGTTCCCAGACATTGTTGAGCTCGAACTGATGTAATTCTTCTTGCATAGCCTGAATCCACTCAGGCTCCAGAAATGCTTCATCTACCTTAGTGGGCTCTGTAATAGAGACAAAAGCATACTACCCACAAAAGTTAGACAAATGTGAAGCTTTTGAGCGTGTGAGAGGACCTGGCACTTTGATGTCATTGATGATCTTTTCAACTTGCACTTCTTTTGCAATGCGAGGATGAGCTGGTTGTCGTTGAAGAGTTTGATCAGCGTTTTCTTTAGCACCATTTTCTTCAGCATTTTCTTCAGGTGCATTAGCTCGACGTTCTTCATGTTTTGAAATTAATTCTTCAGTCGATTCTTCAGTAGGAATGACATCCTCAGTAGACTTGAACTTGATAGTTTCCTCAGGTGCTGGTTCATCTATCACAGTAGGTAGGTGCTCTCTTTGCGAGCCATTAGTTTCATCGAACCGCACATCTACAGTTTCAACAACTTTGTGAATAACGTTATTCAAGACTCTGTAGGTGTGTGAGTCCTTTCCGTAACCAAGCATGAAACCTTCATGTGCTTTCGGTGCAAATTTTGAGTTGTGATGAGGATCTCTAATCCAACTTTTAGCACCGAAGACTTTGAAATAACTTACATTGGGTTTCTTATCAGTGAGGAGTTCATAGGCAGTCTTTTTGAAGAATTTGTGAAGATATACTCTGTTGATGATGTGGCACGCAGTATCAATTGCCTCAGTCCAGAAACGACGAGGCGTTTTGTATTCATCAAGCATAGTGTGAGCCATCTCAGCAAGAGTCCTGTTCTTGCGCTCCACGACGCCATTCTGCTGAGGAGTGTAAGGAGCAGATAACTCATGAGTAATACCAAGTTCATCAAGATAGTCATCGAGAACAGAATTCTTGAACTCAGTGCCATTGTCACTTCTGATGTGCTTGATCTTCACACCAAAGTTGGTTGAAGCCCTCGAGGAAAATCATTTGAAGACTTCCTGCACTTCATGTTTGTAAGTAACAAGGTGTACCCATGTGTAACGAGAATAATCATCAACAATAACAAAGCCATATTGAGATGCTTCATTTGAGATAGCAGAATAATGATTAGGACCAAATAGATCCATGTGAAGCAATTCAAATGGGCGAGTGGTGGTCATGATAGTCTTTGCTGGATGCTTGGCCTTGGTCATCTTCCCAGCTTCACAGGCTCCGCATAGGTGATCCTTGAGGAATTTGACATTCTCGATGCCAATGACATGCTTCTTCTTCGCAAGCGTGTGCAAGTTCCTCATGCCTGCATGACCAAGTCGTCGATGTCAGAGCCAGCCTTCTGAAGCTTTTGCAAGTAAGCACACGGCTGGTTGTGGTCCTGTAGAGAAATCAACAATATACAGGTCTCCTCTCCTAAAGCCTTCGAAGACTTTGGAATTGTCAGCTTCCATAACCACAACACAATGGTACTTGCCGAAGACAACAATCATATCAAGATCACAAAGCATTGAGACAGACATAAGGTTGTATCCTAAGGACTCAACAAGCATGACTTTGTCCATGTGTCGATCCTTTGTAATCGCAACCTTACCTAGACCCAATACCTGACTTTTGCCTTTGTCAGCAAAGATGATATGCTTCAGATGTGACGGAGATAATGGAGCATCCATCAATAGATTCTTGTCACCAGTCATGTGGTTTGTACATCCACTATCGAGGACCCACTCAGTGGCTTTGGGTTGATCATCCTGCAGATGAATTAGTGCATCTTACAAACTCATATACTTCATTAGTGAAGAATATGACATCAATTCATCAGATCAATTTCATCAAGTAAAAGAACTGATAAAGCAATATGAGGACGTGAGAAATGAAAGTTCATTTCTTCATGGTTAGCTTGCGTCCTTTCAGGCATGCTCAGGTCTCCAGCAAATTCTTCAGACGATTATGTGCGTCTGGAGACCTGACCCTGTAGAAGAGATTAGTTCTTTTTCTTCACCACCCACATCTGAAGGGTTGGCAAAGAGTTCATCATTCTGCGAGATCCATACGAGAAGGATGGCATAGAAGCCAGTCCATTTCGTTTCACATAAGAGGGGTTAGAGTAAGCATATGAGTAAGCAGAGAAATTCTTCGAGGACTTATGGACATAATGATTTGAAGAATAATGCACATATCCATAATCCTTAGATCTTCCCTACGAAACAGACGGGTTAGCATGATGATGTTCATATGAGGACTTTGATCCATATGAGGAATTTGGTCCGTATGAGGAATTTGATCTGGGGTTCCTATTCTTCACAGGTGGCGTCATGATGACATTCACCTGAAGATTTTCAAGGCATCTTTTGGGAACCCAGATTTTCTTCATCGGGGAGCCGTTCCTGCAGTTAGTGCCAACATATCTAGCAAATACTTCACCATTCTGATTTTTGAATAGCTTATAGTTGGAGTCAATTGACTCATCATCAGAATGAGGAGATTCACATGCAAATCCAGATAAGTTAGATGGATCAACTGGAGGTCCCTTTGCAGCAACTCGTGTAGTTTTGGGGTACTGCTCAGGCTTCCAATATGTACCATCAGCATTGAGTTTTCTCTCAAAGGCGATACCCTCTTTCCTAGGGTTCCTGTTGAGGATCTGCTTTTTAAGCACATCACAAAGAGCCTGATGCCCTTTGAGGCTTTTGTACATGCCTATCGTGTACAATTCCTTTAGCCCTGCATTGTCAATGATACTAGCAATGTCCTCAGATGAGGAATTAGTGATAGCAGAGGCATGTGAAGAATTTGAAACATTAGCAGCATTTGAACATTTAGGTGAAGAATTAGCAGATTCACGTTCAATGCACTTCAAGCATGGTGGAATAAATTCTTCCTGAGATGCGCTGATTTGTTGAGCAAGTAATGAATCGTGCTCCTTCTGAAGATCTTCATAACTCACTTTTAGCTTCTCAAGGTCTTGCTTTCTTTGAAGAAATTCATAAGAAAGCTTCTCATGATCCGATAAGAGAGTGTTATGATGACTTTGAAGTTTGTCAAGCTTGGACTGAAGTCTCTGAAGATTTTCAGTCAAAGTTTCAGTGCGATCCATTTCTTCACCCAACATATCATCGCTCTTGTTTAGCATATAGTGAGCTTTTTCCAAAGCTCTTTGTTGTTTAGTAGCAAGGGAAGCAAGTTTGACATAGCTGGGTCCAAATTCATCACCAGATTCATCATCACTGGACTCGGATAGGTAACATTCAGTTACCTCAGCATCTTTTGCCATAAGGCATGATGCAGAAGATGATGATTCTGGTTTGAATGTCATCGTTTTGAGAGATTCCTTGAAGTCCTCAAACCAAGGATCATGACAGGTTCGATGACCTTCATAGACCTCAGAGAGACGGTCCCACATGAGCTTCGCATGATCGAGATGCATGATATTCCTGAACTGATTTTGTGACAGGCTGGAGCAGATGACATCCTTCGCCGTGAGGTTGAGAAGAGTATACTTGCGAATGTCATCAGCATCCGCCATCTCGCACATATCAGCCAGGCCAATCTCAGTGACGGTCCACAACTCGCTGTTCATCGCCATGAGGCGTTTCTTCATCATGGCCTTCCACTTGGGATACTCGTGACCGTCAAAGATGGGGCATGTCACCTTTGTCATACCTGCGGTCGACATAACTAAAACTCCAGGCGGTTAAACCAAAATCACACAGAACAAGGGAGTACCTTGCTCTGATACCAATTGAAAGTGCGTTATATCGACTAGAGGGGGGTGAATAGGCGATTTTTATGAAATTCTTCACTGAGGAATTTGCCGGTGAGGAAATTCCTTAGTGAAGAACTACTAGCAGCGGAATAAGTACTCAAAGGTAAACACAACAGAATACAAGCATAGTCATCATGATGAAATGAAGACAGGCACAGAGTATAGGAAGCGTAATCACAGGATAACACATGATGAAGACAAACAGACTGAAGAAATTGAACTGAGGAAATTGAGAAAGTCTTCAGTCAAAGTCTTCAAACACAGATACGAACAAACATACAGCACAGTTATGAGGAAATGAAAGAGTTGAGGAAATAGAACCAGTAAGCTCGGTGAAGACAATGATTTGGTAGACCAGTTCCAACTGTTGTCTCAGTTGTACGTCTGGTTGGAGCGGCTGAGTATTTAAACTCGAGGACACACAGTCCCGGACACCCAGTCAAGGACACTTAGTCCAAGACACCCAGTCCTCACCGTATTCTCCTTGAACTAAGGTCACATGGACCTCGTCCAATCACTCGTGGTAAGTCTTCAGGCAACTTCCAAAACCTTCACAAACTTGGTCACTCGGCGATCCACAATTCCTCTTGGATGCTCTAGACCATGACGCCTAACCGTCTAGAAGAAGCACAGTCTTCAAAGGTAACAAGCGTCGGATCCACTCAGGATCAATCTCTTCAGTGATGCTCAATCACTTGGGGTTTGTAGGTGTTTGGGTTTTGGGTTTTTGGTTTTTCCTCACTTGATGATTTTCGCTCAAAGTCCTCGGAGGATGGGTTGCTCTCAAATGACAAGTGTCAGTTTCTCTCGGAGGAGCCAACCAGCTAGTGGTTGTAGGGGGCGGCTATTTATAGCCTAGGGAGCAGCCCGACATGATAAGACATAAATGTCCTTCAATGATATGACTGTTAGGTGGATTGATATTTTGGGACAGCTGGCGCATAGCACAGCAACGGTCGGAATTTTGAGGAGCAAAATCCTCAGGGCTATCATGTTCCTCACTGCATAGGCAATCCGCACTGGCGAATTCCTAACTCCTCAGTTAGGACAAATTTCTCAGAGACCAGAAGAACTTCGTCTCTGTCACTGAAGAAATTGACTGAACTGTATGAGATTTCCAATGGCTTCACTCGAAGGGATTGGTAGGTGTAGAATTTTGAGTTGAGCATCACATGGAAATTTTTCCTTAGTATTTCCTCGACCCCCTTTAACAGTACGGTGTTTCCTATGACTCAAGAAAGAGAAAAACAAAACTATAAAAACAAAAGTCTTCAAGCTTCATATTCCTCGCATGAATATCAAGTCTTCGCGGACACACCAATTTCTTCACTTTCAAAGTCTTCATGAAAGTCTTCGGAAATACCAAAATCTTCAGTCGAAGATATTCATTTTTAGGGGTCGACTTTTTCTGTAAATATCAAACTCCTCATAGACTTATAGACTTGTGTACACTCACACACGCATTAGTACCTTAACCTATAAGTCTTCAATACACCAAAATCACTAAGGGGCACCAGATGCACTTACAGTAATACTAGCAACTTATAGTCGAAACCAGGTCGGGTCAATAAGCACCGGATTATAACTGATCATGTACTGACAACTTGTAGTTGAAAGCCAAGCCGGGTCAATAAACGCCGGTTTATCATAAGATATTATGAACCTCATCAAAGGAGAAACACCTTGGCAAATAAAAGCATAAAAAGAACATGTGAGGCTTTTCATGGGCTGCCAGGCCCAAAATCGAGGCTTTTCATGGGCTACCAGGCCACTGAGTTAAACCACTTTACAAAGCCTTTTAAGATGGACCTCACATTAACCAATCGTCGTTTTAACTTTGACAAGTTCAGGGTCTATGAGATTGACTTGTCAAACGTTCAGCGGGTCATACCAGGATTACCTGGATGGAGTGGCTTACTTAAAAAGGCAGGATAACCCGGGGTTTTAGGTGAATACACCTGGCTTCCAAGCCTGGCTTGATAGCCTATTACAAGGGTGCAGACTGTTTGTTCTTTGAGAAGCAAAGAGCCCCCGAGCAATATTTTGAGTTGTGCTCAGTGGGTGCCTATGTTTGAGTTGTGCGTTTGCAACACTCTCTTTGGCCCCCAAGTGATTTCCCTAGTGGCCTTACGCTGGTCAAGAGGTGTAGCTATGGTTCAAATACGACCGAGCCCCCAAGTGATTTCTCTGGTGGCCTTACGCCGATCAAGAGGTGTAGCTATGGTTCGAATACGACCAAGCCCCCAAGTGATTTTTTTATATATATGGCTTTATAAGCCGGGTCAATGGGAAATCAGAACTCCGTTTTATAAACAAAAGCCCCCATGTGATCAACAATATGATAAGCCAATAAGGCAGGATACCCATGTTTGAACTGTGCATCATGGCAACAGGTCCTCTTCGGCTACCTTTAACTTTTTGCAAGAGATAAATTCTTCTTGAACCGGTATTTTGAACCGGATATTGAGAGCATCAGAGCTTTGCAAGAGATAGTTTCCTCTTTAAACCGGATTTTAACCTGATACTAAGGGCTTCAGCGCTGTGTGGGAGACGGGATTTCCCTTAAACCGGACTATAAACCGGAAGCATCATTGTGAGCCGGAATATTTCTGACGGCCTTTAAATTCTCATCAATATAACAGTAGCCTCCGGGACCGGGTTATCTTTCCCTCCATCGTCCTAGGGTTCTTGAACTTGCTTAAACTGGCAAGATTTGCTGAGTCATGTCATCATAGCCTCCGAGTCTTAAGACGACTCGAGGAGTTGTCTTGAGATTCTCCGTAGTTGACCATAGCAGAAGGTATATATTATTGGTGTTGATAACGCGATGTGAACCCACAGAAGGTTGAGGTGACTGCGGTGGGTTATAAATGATCCCGTATGAACCGTGTCAGCAACTCGGCCACTGGTTCCTTCCAACTGGCTGTTTTGAAGTTTAACCAAACTATAGTGGCGGCGACTTGTGTGCCTGCCCATTGGGCCACCCAGTGCAGACGGCGGTTGATAGTATATGATAATTTGCCTTCATTTTTTTGAAAGAAAAACCGGGCTACCCAAGCTGTGACTTGCTCATACTCAATAAATAGCTCATGCAGACAGGTGCGGCCCGGTGTGTTGATGTAGACCAGGCCGCGAGAGACATACGGTAAAGACGACCGCAGCATCAGAGGCGGCTCTGACAGATGAGTCGGCTGCATCATTGTAAGCCGGTGCGAACGGGCGAGTTAACCACATCATGTTGATGGCGGCTTGCAGTTATATTCACCGAGCTTGATGGTGTGGTCAGATGCTACCGCATTATAATAGTAGTGCGAACTATACATCCATAATACGACCATAGCTTTTGCGATGAACAATTGCTCCTGCATAAATAAAATCTCAAGCCGGAGTAATTTGTTCCTTTAAAGAATAAAAATGTATCAATAAAAATTGATTGGGTAGATTTCACCTTGATATGTTAGGCCGAAAATTATCAGCCATGGTGTTGAAGATCACGGCGGTGAAGCTGAAACCAACCACGAGTAAGTCGGCCGCAGGAGCAAACAGATGAGCCAGCCGCGGCGTTGCAAGCCGGTGCGGACGGGGAGAGTCGGTCGCCGCGCTCTAAGCCGGCGCGGACGAGAGAGTCGGCCGCGGCGTTGTAAGCCGGCACAGACGGGCGAGTCGGCCATATGTTGATGTAGACTGGACTGCGGGGGACGGCGGCCTGTGCGCACTTATTGGGCAATTCGTGCAGTCCTGACGAGTTGATGCAGGCTGGACTGCGGGAACGGCGGCTTGCACACATATCTGTCGAGCAGTGTGGCATGGACGAATGCTAGTGCTTGCACTCCGTATCCACGGTATCATAGCATAAAAAATTTATCCTGCGTAGAAATATTTACAGTGCAAAGTAATTGTTTTTTGACAAAAACAATAAGTGTTAATAAAAGAAATTTAGATGAATATCATTTGATGTTTGTGAACGACAAATAATCTGTACATGGACACTGATTATCCTCTGTCTGATCTGATCTGATGTAGCCTTTGCCTCACGTAGCCTTCTCTTATCTTTCTTTTTTCTTTCTTCTGATTTTCATATGGGACGGAGAGTAACAGTACTTGGTTTCAACGACAATAATTCCATGGTCATGTCTATCCATTTCTAGGTCGCGGCCTTCTCTTAACTTTTTTTGCTCTTTCGGCTAATTAGTACTTTTTCGTGAATTAATAGTCCGATTGACTTTCCCAAAGCACTGAAGATTTATTTCTGTATCTTCATCGCGAGATTGAAGTCAATGTATTAAACCCTTCAAAAGTCGCGCAAAGAGCGGTCGCTCGCACGTGCCACATCTCACAGGTATGACAAAGAAAAAAGAAATTGATTGCTTTGTATCACTAGAAAGATAAAGGTCCTGATAACTGTCACACGTGTGGTGTATCGGATAGTTGTGCCACACGCCTCGTGTGGCATGGACAGCAATCAGCCCACATATCTACGTGTGGGCAAAACAACTAATGCCCACACACATCTTTTTTCCCCTCCTGAACCCTCTCATACGCGTGCGTGTGGGCGAAGTTGATAACGCCCACACGCCCGTATGTCAGGCCTCGTGCCCTTCTGGTCCCGCACGCGACGCGTGACACCCACCGCGCGCCCGCAGTTGCCATGGTCCAGACCCTCGTCCATGTTCGTTTATCTGCAGTTGCCATGTCGCTGAACTACGGTTGCCATGTCGGACAACTGTAGTTGCCATGGTTGCTCAACTGCAGTTGCCATGTATGGTCTGATCTAATGTAGTTGCCATGATTTCATAACTTTAGGAGTTGCCACATACTAACACTAGGCAGTTGAGAAAGTTGCCATGTGCTCACAAGCATGCTAGGGCAGTTGCCATGTAAAAAGGAAGAGTTGCCATCTACTTACGTGCACGTTAGGGCAGTTGCCATGTACGTGCACGTTGGGGCAGTTGCCATGTACAATACAAAAACACATGGCAACTCGGTAAAAGACAGTTGTCATCTGCTTACGTGCACACTAGGCAGTTGCCGTGTACCCTGCAAAAACACATGACAACTCGGATAAACAAAAAAAGTTGACACCTGCTTATAAAGCACACTAGAGGCAGTTGCCATGTGCACTGCAAAAACACATGGCAACTAGCAGCTTACATGTGGGAGAGGAGACGGGCGTGTGGTTGAGATGGCAAATGCCCACACACCAGCCCTTGTGCGTGACTGAAAACTGGTGTGTAGGTGAACTGCTAAACGCCCACACACCGGCTCCTCCGTGTGGTAAAACGGATGTATGGACGAACTATGTCACACACCACACACACGCCTTGTCCTACATGGCACAAAAAATCAGCCAGATTATATCAAGATTCGTGCATATAGTACTGGACGGTGATGGATGCGTGTGGTCGAGATGATGAACGCCCACACGCGTGGACGTTAACATTTCCTAAAGATAAAAAGAAAAGAGGAGCGACTGGTCGGGCGCGTTCCCTTCCTCACGAAACAACCTTCCCCTCTTCTCTCCTCGTTTCCTCTTCTTCGGGCGGACCTAGGATTGCCTCTGCCGCCGTCCGCACATCCCAGGCTCCCAGCTCCCTCGGCGCCCGCTCCTCCGTCGAGAGGACAGGAACATGGTGGCAGCGGCCGGTGGAGCGGGGGCGTCTGGGTCAACGAGACGTTGCAGTACGAGGTGAATCGGCGGCAAGCCCGGCGCTAGCGCTACGCGCCGCCTTTCCGACTCCTCACTCCGTCCTCGTCCACGGTGGCCGCTGCCACCCTCACTTGCGCTCGTGCCCTCTTCATCTCCGGCCGCGAGCTCCACCCCGTCCAGCCTCATCTCCCCAGATCTTCTTGGTTTTGGTCCGGGAGCATAGGGTGCGGATCAAAGCGTTGATGGACAGGTTCGTGAAGGAGCTGCAGAAGGCGCTGAACGTGGACATCCAGGATCGCATCATGAAGGAGCGGGAGATGCCAGCTACATTAGGAGCGCAAACGCGGGGTCGCCGAGAGGGAGGCCGTTTGGAAGACCGAGCTCTCCCGCCGCGAGGTAGTAATCGAAACCCGTCCATGTCTTACTGTCGTCTCCTTTTCTGTCAGACCGATTCATCTGCGTATTTATACCCTGGTGTTGATTCATATGATGGTGTCGATGGCATGATGCCTTCAGTAAGGGATCAGTTGCTGAATTCTGGTGCATTCCAAAGTATATATATTAAATTTACATTTCCACTACCAGTAAACCATGTTGTCGTCAATCTCTGATGTGTAGAGTTGACAGAGAAGATTCAGTGTTGTGATGGTCACACTCTTCTTGAATAATGTTTGTGCTGCACGGTCCTACTCCTTCTGGTGAAAGCATTTTTAGGACCTTCAGTGAGTTCTTCACTTTTTCTGTTAGCAGTGCTGAGATTTAGTGGGTTTAACTGATATTTGAAAAATGATCTTGATATAGTGAGTTTAACTGGTATTTGAAAAGTTTGAAGGGTTGACGGCTTCAGGCACAACATGCATTTTCTTGCTATGGTACAACCTGGGCTCAAAACATCATTTTCTGTCTAATGCTTCAATTAAACCTCTTTTTTAGCCTACTCTCTTAACCTCATTTCTTTAAACTCTCTTTTGAAATAGTTTCGAACTAATGATTCAAGAAAATTTCAAAACCTATTGCACTTGTTCAGTCCATAGATCAAACTTCACAAAACATAGACCTGAGACTAATCAACTCATAAGTTGCACGCTATCCTGCCTCCCCTCCCCTCGCGACCGCTCGCCACACAGCCTAATCGCCGGCCCTAACCCGGAAGGATTCCGCCCACGATTTTCTTTTCTGTAAAACGTTTGGCACCTGTGTTTTATAATTCCAGTGCCCAGCGGGTTCAATTTAAGGTACTCTTTAGATCTGAAGTTTGTACTGGAGTTGCTGTTGGTTCATTCATATTCGTTCAGTACTGCCTCTGAATTTTGGTTCTGCAAGTCTTTAGACCTCTTATCTTTGCTATGACTAGATTATAGGAGAATTTTCTGAAAAAATAGATAGAGAGGGTGTATATCTGATCCAGCAAGTTGCAGGATGATGCTGAGAGTTTTCAAACACCATTAGGTTATTAGCAATCCTTTGTCAATATTTGCCATTGTTGGATATTCACAGAAATTCAGGAATATATGTTGTCAAAAGATTTTAAACCCTTGGTCATCGGGCTGTGATCATATTATCCTTTGTTATCCGACTGGAGCTATTGTTGAATATTATTGACGAGTGTTTTGCTATTTTGGATTGTCTTCCAATATTTGTTGTTTGAGCTGTTGTGCTTGTTAGTGGAATGATATATAGAATTATGCTGATTGGGGGTGCATCCAGAGAACTGTATTCTAAAAGACTAAACACCTGGAAATTAGTATTGATGGAGACCATTTAATATTTGATATCTCTGTAGGGAGGTTGCTCTGAGGAGAACTGAATGGAGTTGCACCAACCAAAATGCTCAATTGGACACATGCTTCCAAACGTGTAAACAATAGTTGTATGACCCTCGATCGGTATCACGATCGTGAATCCTCTCTTGGACGTTGTTTCAAAAAAAATTTACAGAAGTCTTCGAACCTTTTTAGTAGGTGAATTTTGGAGTGAAACTCAATAAATATCTTGTTCTTTTAGCTATGTACTCAGTTGTATCTACTGATGATTCTTCCCCATTCAGTGAGAAGGCGTCCGGAAAGTAGGCAGTGGGAAATACAGTGAAGTCATAAGAGCGTTTAAATCACTAAAGTAGTGATCTAAACACTCTTATATTTCTTTACAGCAGGTAGTACTCGCCGGCTCACAAACACAAAGTAATGCGACTTACTTACTCATCTGCTTCTTACTCTAAACTATTGGGACTCACTAAAGAATTTGCAGCGACAACATATATGGTGATATCCAACGAAGCTTGTTTGGCTGCCTATTCTCGATTAATGCAGAGGCCCGAAGCCGAACTCATTCATGGTTCTATCTTTTAGATACATGATAGAGAATCAACAAATTCACTTTGATCTGTTTGATGCAGAGTGTACAGAAAGTGACTATTGACTGGTAGACTGTTGAATATACGTGCAAATACATATTTATATTGGATATTTTATTGCTTATATAGTAAGAAACAGATATTGTTATTGTCTGCCCACTAAGATCTCCAAACCACACCTTGTTGATGCATGTGAAGTTACATGTTAGTAGTTTCTTGGTTATTCCTTGGCTAATATGCTGGATTATTCTGCGTACATGTGTTATATCTTCTTACTTGCATGCTTGTTTGTCTTGACAGATGGCAACTTCTTTGGGGTTGTGTCAGCAAGCTTTAGGATAATTGCCATGAATGTCGTAGGATAATTGCCATGATTTAGCTTTAGACTCCCACATGTTTCTTGATCTGAGTGTATGCTCATGTGGTAGTTAATTATTTGGTTCCATGACGAGGAATATGGAGATCAAGTTGCACACTATCAAGAGGCCTTCTCCAGAGGTATTCTACAAGTTATCAGAATAGATTCTCTTCATTCCCTGTACCTTGCAGCATCTCCATCTAAGGCCGGAGTTCTGCACCTACCTACCTGTTGGTGTAATAAATTCCAACTATGAAACCAAGCATCAATTTATGTCCTACACATAGTGTTGGCAGTGTGTCATTGTTGGGTAGATGTTCAGTACTGCCTCTGTATTTTGGTTCTGCAAGTCTTTAGACCTCTTATCTTTGCTATATGACTAGATTCAAGGAGAATTTTCTGAAAAATTGGATAGAGTGGGTGTATATCTGATACACAGGATGACGCTGACAGTTTTCAAACACCAGTAGGTTATTAGCAATCCTTTGTCTAGGTTACAAATTTCGCCACTGGCAAGTCTGACAATTTTTTTTCCTTCCAACTGATGTCTGTTGTAATAAAAGATACTACACATTATGGATTTGTGTGAAAGTGAGTTGTTGCTCCCTGTTGTTTACCCCAACAAGGGTGAGGCTGGGGAAAACACATGCCTTTCTCTGTATTTTTAGTTAATGTGTTAACTTTTTTATTTGCAACTTAGATTGTCTGATGCATTTCGTCTCTGTACAATTAGTAAGATCTTCCTCGTCTTCCTTCCTCTCCTTCTCCACCTCTTAATTTCCAAGTGATTTCAGTGTGGTGTTACTTTTAGGTAAACCTAGAAACTTTGGGAACTTAAAAATTAGGCAAACCGTTCTTGCAAGAACAACAACTTTGTTGTTGACTAGATGCACTACGCCTTATTTATATGTGAGATCTGTAAATTGAGGTGTCTTGCCGTGGTGTTCAACTTCTTTACACAGTCTCTAGCTCGCTAGGCTGGGACTTGAACCACCATGCAATCTGAAGGAAGACTAGCAGTTGGAAGTTGTGTTAATTAATTAATATGTACTAACTTATATTTATGTGTTTTTAGAGTGGACGGTATGCTGTAATAGTTTGAACTGTTATCCTCCCAAAAAGAGACAAACCGTCGGATTGTTTTGCTATATAGTGTTGATGTCTCCTTAAAACAACCAAGGCTTCTTTTTCATCGGATATAGAACTGTGATTCTATAAATTATATTTATTACTATCTCTTTTTAAACAGAATGAATGCCATTTTCTATTTTCTTCCATTCAACACTGTAAATTTCCATCTTCTATGAGGAATCCATAACGTCATGCTAACAACTCTTAGTCTGCTATTAGTAGAAGACAAATGTGTGTAAACGTGTGAAAATGGTTGCATAGGACATGATGAGGTGATCAAGCAATACAAGTGCGCACAGATACGCCCCAAGAGGCACGCCGTGGGCGTGCCCCAGACCCTAGTATCCTTACATGCTGGCATATGTGTTCTCCGGACAGCGTTCCGCGGGTAGGTGATGCCGTGGCCTCTGGCCTGTTTGTGCTGGCCGGACCTGGCGACGTACGGCACCGATGTGGCGATGTTGGTGTGAGCTCTGTTGATATGACAGCCTTGATTTTTTCTTTATTGATCCAAGTAATGGTTCGTACTGTTACCCCAAGTTGTCAAGGAGTACTACTAATCTCATTTAAGATGTGCGTATATGCACCACCTTTCACTTGATTGATGCTCCATGGCTGAATTGTTTAATAGCAGTGGATTCCTGATTTGCCTCGTACTGGCACACTACAGCCACGAGGTGAGTCTGTGGTGGAGGTGCGCCTGGCGACTTAATTCTTGTACGGGTCGGTCCAGAGGGCCAGCATCTTCTGTGTGACCCTCGGCGGCTCGGCCCAGAGGAGAACAAGGTAAATCTAGTTTAACAAGATCAGACCAGACTGGTCCCTATGGTGCTCGGGGGTGACAGCAGTTCGCCTCAGATCTAATTTAATAATATTAGCCAACTCAGGATTTGCGGCTGCTGAGCGCTGCCCATGGTGCAGCAAAAAAGAGGCCAAAACGAGGTCCAGGTCGCTGTCGGTTTTGACTTCCATGTTTCCTCATCTCAAGCGTGGCTTGTATCTATTGATGTCTTTTTTGTCTGATCTCATCTCTTTTAGTCTTAGTCTTTGCTCCTGGCGCCTTGCAGCAGAACATCAAAATCGATTTGGTTTAGATTTCTTAATTGTACAGGGAACAAACGTTTACCGGTCTCGGCG